>NC_056730.1:674273554-674488554 GCF_019279795.1 Protopterus annectens | reverse complement strand
GGGGGGAGAAGTTTGCACTGAACCTGTCTGCCAGGATATTGGCGATGTCTGTGGGTTCAGTGTATTTTTGTCATTTAGAATCAACTCAGAACAAGTCTGGGAGTTGCATCCCAGGTTTCTAACATAACTAAAAAGCCTTATGATTGTCTTTGGTGTCCTGTGCAATTTTTCTCTCGAAGCTGGCCTTGGAGGATTTTATGAGGGATCGTAATTTTTGCTAGTACAGATCAGAGATGCCTTCCCTATTAGGGATTTTGCTCTATCATGTAGTAGCTTCCTCCTTCTGGGGGGTGACTGGATGCCTGCCTGTTTTGTTTGGGATAGATGATCCATGCATTCCTGGAGATGTCCATAGAATGCATTTATATAGGATTCTGCAGTTTGGGCCATAGTTTCCACTGGCCCTGGGGCCTTGAAGGATTGAAGTGAGAAGTCCAGTGAAATTAATTTATGGTCTGATCTTACCAATGAGGATATACTGTGTGGAGCATAGAGTCCCCATAGGTCTAGTATGTCCCCTCTGGAGTGGTGACTAGTTTTTCCATAGCATTTGAGTTTATAATTTCCAGGAACCTTTGGGCTAAGGTGCTGGGGCTTGAGTAGTGCTCCCAGTCAATGTTTGGGTAGTTGAAGTCGCCCAATATAATGGTGTTCGGAGAGATCTTCATGTTCTCCAATGTTTTCAGGAAAGCCGAGTGGAATTCCTGACTTTGAGAGGGTGGTCTGTAGGATGCTATAAACTGAAAAGCAGTCTTGCCCACTGTTAGTTGCACATGGATGGTCTCTGATACTGCAATGCCACTAACCTGGAAGTGTGGATATCCTTGATAAATATGGACTCCCCTCCTTTGAAAGCATGATATGAGGTATAGCCTGGTAGTGCTGGGGGGCTCTCTGGAGCCTTGAACCAGGTTTCTGTCACTGCACAGATATCAATGTTCTCCATACTGAGGAGAGCTTTGAGTGCGTGCATCTTGAGGTTAAGACTTCTGGCATTTAGCAGCATTACCCTTAGTTTCTTGTTCCTTGTGCTGTCTATGGGGGTGGGTTTGACTTTTGACTTTATCTATATATTTTTCCATATATATGCATCTCCATACATATTTAAATGTGTATATGTATATATACAAAACCTGACTGATTCTCCAGAATCTTTTTTCTATTGTTGAATGACCTTACTGCATGATATGTTTGAAAAAGTATCATTGATCACTACAACTCAAATAGTGCACTGGAACATTACTCAGACTATGATGTACAGGGCCATGGGTTTTAACCTTGAGAGGGCTGATTATTTTGTTGCTAGGCAGAACAGTGGCTGATGGAGACCGAGTGATTAACACAGTTTTAAATGGGTTTGCATGGGTTTGTGCAATGCTAAGTGATGCCAACACATGGTTAACCACAGAGATGCCTAATCTGTGTTGGCTTCATTTAGCATTGTGCAAACAGAGGGGGGTAAACACATTTGATGGGGAGAGTGGTTGGCAATCCGTAGCCCATGGGCTCCCATATGGTTACAGTGGGATTGAGATCCCCACCCATGGGCCTTTACCACTGCACCTTCACCCCAAAGGTGGCTGTGCTAGGGGTTGGACAGGAAGGGCAGCCTGCCCCTGGAGGTGCACCAGCTCTCAATCTCTTTCAGCTGCTCTCCGAACTCAGATCGAAAGGTGCTGTGCATCAAACCCCGGACCTGACTGCGGGTGCCAGCCTCCTGTCTGCGGCCGCTCCCAGGGGGGCAGGCCACATCCCCTGCAGTGGTTCCACCTGAAGATGGTGCAGGACCAGCAGACAAGGGAAATCTGGATTGGGTCCCAGACATGCTGGGGCCCCGTGCCATGGCCAGATGAGTAGGGAGAGGTGGATCCATTGGGATCTGCCTTCCCAAATGGGCTATGGTGTTGAGGTTTTACAAAATATGTTGGTTAGTCATGAACAACACATTTCAAGATTAGTTATAACAGCATGCATGGGTGTTCCAATTGACCCCATAAAACAGATTTTTAACAGTTGCATAGCAAATAGAGCACATGCATAAATGGAACAATAGTCTGCATCATTACAGCATGCCAGTAACACTGATGGCAACATGCCACCAGCAATGGTATTTGAACAAGGTATGTTGACATGCAAGCAATCAAAGATGTTAACAATAATATAACACAAGTCCCAACATTAGAGTTGGAGCACAATATACCTGTAGTATATGAGTAATAATTATTGATGCAGATGAGGGGTGGGGGGAGAGACAAAAAGGCCATTAACAACTGTTTATGCTTCTATTTTCCACAACAGTACTGCTCAATACTCTATGGGTCTGCCCTCACTTTACATCTACCTATGACCATAGCTTCTGTAGTACAAACATACCTATTAACCTGTCAGCCTGGAATAGTATGAGTCAAACTGGGACAACTCTGGGTACATGACTAGAGCAGACTCGTACATGTCAGGGTTACATATCTGGCACAGGAGGGGTACCCTGAACTGCTGTTATGTGAGTGTGCTACTGGCATACATCAACTGGTTTCCTGTCTGTGCCCAGGATTATTTGCAGCAGTGACCACTAGCCATGACAGCATGACACTTGAGAGACATGTATTGGGAACATACCTTTCAACTTCTTAGAGCATGACATCTGGACAAAGCCAAACATAAGAGTGGGACAAAGGCCCATAAATATGGACAATTTTAGATATTGCTCTTACAAACTTAGAAAGTTGATAAAATAACAGGTTTTGCATTGGCATAGCTTTTCTGATGGATATGACGTCTTACACATGTATGTCTATCATTATTTTATAACTTCAGTCTATGACGGTTTGCCGCTGATTTGCCATGACACCACTACTTTCTGTAAAATGGACCAAAAATTTTAGACAAATATCTAGACATTCAGTAAATATCTGTACAGTTGAGAGGTATGATTATGGAAGAGTACATATTGCATGTACCTACCCTGCTGTCATTTGCAGGCATGTGGTGGGGAATTAAACAGTTGTACACAGTTTATTAGTATACCATTCATACAGCTACTGGCAACATTTACTTACCTGTAAAACCTGTGGGGAAAATATCTGTTAACACTCCCTGACTGCTTTTACATTTATTCCTGATTCCTTGTGTGTAGATATGCACACATCTTAGCACCAGTCTCTGGATTCAAACCATGTCTGGTTGTGCAAAATAACAAATAAGCTAATTCTCATCACACTGAGCTACTGGGGAACTGCTGTGTTTTGTTTCACTGGTTTCTACCTAATAGTCTCTTGGTTAGACAGTCTGATCTTGTAATCCTGTGACGCATGCATGACAGATCATTATTGTACTGCGCATTACTCCTTCGGATTACTACACCCTGGAAAGCAAAGGTTAATACAAGGCAATGCTGCATGGAACACACTTTAATACTTTAAATTTTACTATTTAGGGTTCAGAGCTTAGTGCAGTATACATTTCACATTTAATTTATATCTTGTTTTACAGCTACACCATCTACAGTTTCTCATAACAGCTTGTTCACTGATGCACCACAGTTAATGTATGCTGTCATAGCCATATTTGCTGTGAAGAGCCTGTATACATTCTATATATGTCTACAACAACATACCAGAATAAACACAACAGTTGTTTTAAGGGTCTTTATTGTACTTCAATATTCGTCAGTCAGAATTTTTTATTTATTCACTTCACACATTAACAGTATACCTACTAGCAGTAAGCAATGTACTCCTTCTTAGCTATTTTAACAATATACTGCAAAACAGATTTGTACTCACCAGTCTGTCAGCACAACCTCAGCAGTCTGTCACTATGGGCTTTGATGTTTATAGCCCTCTCTGCTGCAATTGTAGGGGAGAAAAACACACATTATGCATATCTGTCTATTACGTTCTCAGGCTAGTATTTGTTACAAACTACTTGATAGTGATACTTACACACTACTGGAGCATTCCAGTCCCATCCATCTTGGATCCACTGGTCCAAGAGCACCCCCTTCTTTACACATTAGGTCGGCATAGTGGTGCCGTACCTGCTCACCAGTCCAGGGGATGCCAGTAGTAGTGGTAAGGTCACATGCGAGATGGTCCCAGCACTCCTATTTGTATTGGAAGCCCTGGTGCAGGCCCTGCAGCAGTCTCTCCTCATGTTTTTTTACTAGAAGTCTAGCCATGACCCTGGACTTCCAAATGCTCCAGTGTTGCACTCAAAAGTGCACTCCTTCTTTTACACCAGCCATTGTATCTGCACAGATGGATTCTTGCACTGTTTAAATAGTGCATTATTGCCACCCTTTGCTGTCATTGGACAATTCTGAAAAGGTTAAGCTCTGCTAAGCAGTGTGCAAACCTGCTAAGCCAGTTTTAACACTGCTTAAAGGAGAAGTTGTTGAGCAGTGTTTAACAGTGTGCAAATCCACTTAGCTGAGCTACTGCTGCTTAGCATTCATATCTTAGCAATGGTTACACCTACTAAGCATAACTGAGCATTGCTAACTTTTAATTTTTTAAATATATCAGAAGACTGACTTCATATATTAAGTGTATATGATGTACTTTACATGACACCCCTCTATGTGCTTTCCTTACATTGGCAAGGAGTGTGATTATACTGTTTGGGACACTTGTGTGTAGATGGGTGGTTTCACATGTTATATGCACTCACACTTACATTGTACACCAGCTACCCTACCCTGGTTGAGAAAAAACAGTTACTACATAATTTAAGTTTAAAAAAATAATTTTAACACTTCTTTCCCATACAAAAATAACTTGCATGGTTTGGTATTCAAACCATAAACACCTGCATGTAAAGCCAGGATTTTAACTACTACACTATCTAGACTTGGAAATATCAACTCTATATTTGTATTTATCTCCTATGGGATGTTTAAGCTATGGTAAGCAGAGGGCCATAACGTGCACACCCACTTAGCTATGCTTAAGTATTCCTTAGCCTAGAAAAAAATATATAATATTAATATTATATTATTATGTTATATAGTGAGTATTGTGGTATTCTGACAAGTCATTGAGGACTTCAGTCAGGAAAGAATGGCATACATTTGGCTTTCAGGTTTCTATCCTTCAGAGATTCCTGCTGATACATATCCTGTTTTCTATCAACTTTCTAAGTGTGTGAGGGCAGTATTTCAGCAGTGTCCCTATTTTTAGTGTTTTGTCCCCATTATTTGTGCCTTTGTCCACATGGACTGCTGTCAGAGAATATTGACATACATTTGCTTTCAGACTTCTATCGTTCGGTAGTTCATGCTAATGCATGACCTGTTTTCTATCTGCTTTCTAAGTTTGTGAGGGCAATATGTATTATGTTTCCCTTTTCTGTGCTTTATCCCCCGTTATTTGTGCCTTTGTACACATTTCCTGCTTTAGCAGATTGTGAGGTGTCATACAGCACTTTTACAATGCAGGGAGTATGTCACAGAACCTGTCACACACCCCCTGCATTGCTTTCCTGCTGCCGTATGTATTTCAGTGTCCATGGACACCGAAATACTGGTATAATATTAGAGAAATTCTCTAATATTATGCCAGATCATATTAGAAAGTGCTGTACGGCACTTTCTGAGTGCAGGGGGCATGTCCAATGTTCGTGCAGTACTTGAACACACCCACTGCACTCATTCACGATTTATGTCCATGTAGGTTAAACAGCAGCACACATTCATGAATATGCAAGGCATGCTACTGTGCTACACATACACAAACCACTCCATGCAGGAATAGCACTCTTTCTGCATGGAGTCTATTGAATCCCAGGGTTAGTGTGCTAGACTAATCCTGGTTTGGATCAATATTACAATAATGTAGGAAAGGACTGTAACACTGAAGGGTATTATTTGCCTTAACCAGAAATTGTGTGTTTGTGTGTGTGTGCGCATGTGTGCATGTATTTGCATATGTGTGTGTATGCACATGTGCGTGTGCGCATGGGTGCATGTATTTGCATATGTGTGTGTGTGTGTGTGTATGTGTGTATGTGTGTGTGTGTGTGTGTGTGTGTGTGTGTGTGTGTGTGTGTGTGTGTGTGTGTGTGTGCGTGTGTGTGCGTGTGTGTGTGTGTGTGTGTGTGTGTGCGTGCGTGTGTGTGTGTGTGTGTGTGTGTGTGTGTGTGTGTGTGAATTACATTATGCACCTAGTTCACTAATAAAAATCAAACTGTACTGGTTGATTTAAAATCCTATGTCATAAAATTGAATCTGAAAGTTCTGTACTATGGCAAATTTGATACTACTGAGAAAAAAAACTATGGAAGAAATATAAAAAGACCCAGTAATTTCTAACCTCCCTTACACCAAACACCACCAGCCTTTGAAGTCAAATGTGAAATGAACATCAGGAAAGTATTGCAAAAAAACAGCAGGGAGAAAGTTCTACAACCTTAACAAAGATGAGAAAAAAGCATTGTTAGAGCTAGGTAGAAATAAGTCTTAATCGACTATGAAGGCTGACAAGCGAGAGGGCATTGTTGATACCAGCAGCTATAACCAGAGGATAGAAGAAATGCTGAGTAACACTAACTATTATGAGTCTTTAACTTTAGAAGGCATTAAGGCATCATACAACAACTGATACACAGCCTTGACTGCACTTTATGACTATCTACATACACTTCCCCCCTCCATTGTCTAAATTCTTTGGAATCCCTAAGCCACATAAAAATAGAGAAACCCCTCCTTACAGGCTTGTGGTTGCAAGCGGGGGATCCCTAAATGATGCTGCTGCTGGATTTTTTGTTGCAACCTCTGGCTGAGAAGAACATTTCACACATAAAAGACTAATGATTTTACAACTGATGCTGAGAGCATTTTATTAACAATAGATGTTGAATCATTTTATACTGTACTTCCACATTATTGTATTGAAACAGTGACTAATTGATAGAGGAAAAACAATGGCACACCAGCACAACATGAAAGAACAGGTAAACTTTTAGATATGGTGCTTAGCTGCAATTGTTTTTTTATGTTTAATGGAAATTATTATAAGCAAAATACTATTATAGCCATGGGGGCAGCTATGGCCCCTAGCCTAGCCAACATAGCCCTAGGCAAGTGGGAGGAGGATTATGTTGTTAACAACAGAGAATACATGAAACATATCACAGTATATTTGGGCTTTATTGTTAACATCTTTATTGTGTGGAAAGGAGACAGTGCTAAATTAGAAGATTCAGTTATCTGAATCAGACCACCGGCTTCCTGCATTTCACCTCTTCACACACCCTCACCTCAGCAGTCTTTCTTAGATATACAGATTGCTAAAGACTTGGACCAAAGTACAATGGACACATATCTTTACAGGAAACCTACCAGAGTAAACTTCCTACTACATAATAAGAGTCTTCATCCCACCAGGACAAAATATAACTATTAAGTCCCAGGGCTGAAGGTTGGCTAGGATCACCATGAAAATGGAACCCTTTCCTAAGAACCTAAATGATCTTGAAAATGATTTTTGTGAGGAGATATAAAAGCAATATGTTAAAAAGAATTCTGAAACCTATAATTGAACTAAAAGGTACAAAATTACCAGTACTTAACAGTCCTTATAGGAGGTTGTTAAAGACATTTATGGGCAACAAATCTAAAGACAGTTGTATCTTGACTTTTACTGTGACAATCTTCTTCCAGCTTTTCATGGTTAGGGGTCACCACGCTAGATCACCTGTCTGCTCATGATTGGCAGTGAAGTTTCTACAGTGTCAAGCTGCCAGCCTGGTGCCCAACCTCCCACAGAAGGCACACACATGCATGCATGCACTCATGTCTACAGCCAATTTAGATATCCAATCCACTTACAGCATGTCTTTGAGATGTGGAAGGAAACCCACATGACCACAGGGAAGACATGCAGACTCCGTGCAGAAGGCACACCAGCTGAGGATTGAACTGGAGACCCTCTTGCTGTGAGGTGGCAACGTTAACTGCTGCACCACCGTGGCCACCCTTATGGTGACTATCACAGCATCATTAATATTATTAGAGAGAACTGGGCCATAATTACTGAAAGCTAATATTTAATGGACATCCTAGGAGAAGCTCCTTCCTTTGTGTATAGGAAAGCCAGAAACAACAGGAATTGGTTTGAAAGTAGGCCCAGACCATTGGATTGATGCACCAATAAGTGTGGAGTAGCTGTGCCTTTTGTCAGCACATGCAGGAGGGAGACATGTTTTTCTGCCTTTATTTAAAGAAACTGATTAAAACCAATGCAGGAAGTGCAGGTGGTTTACAAGGCAAGCTGCAATGACCGTGTAGCATTTTATGTGGGGAAAATGTTCAACAGACTTAAAAGAAAGATTTCTGACCATCTTTCTGAAATTAGAGCTAAGTGCAAGAATAATGCAATGGCTTGGCACCTGCAGCTTCACAAAAGATACACTGGCTTTAAATTTAAAATTATTGATCATGTGGACCTTTTAGAACTGGAAGGAGACATCTGTAATCTTTTAGAAGTACATGATCTATTGTGGCACCTAAAACTGAACTCTTTTAGAAAACCAGAACTTAAATTAGTTTTGCTCCATAAAAAGCATACAAGAACTCAGAAAACTGCCCTGCTATTTAAAATACTATTAAAAGTCTGATATAGGACTGATTAATGATGACATTACATGCTAATATTGTTAAAAACAAATATCAGACGTAAATATATTACAATGAAAATAAGTGACACTGGTGCTGTTTTGAGATACACTTGAGTGCAATTTTACTCATTCAGACTATGTGCTTTCTTAGTTAGATGCCACACTTGAACAGATCCCCAGGGCCTTAATGCTTTAAACATTTTTCACTGTAAATCTACCCTAGCAATTATAGCTGTGGTTTTCAGCCTACTTAGGTGTTCACTTGTAGATTTATACACATGTTCATTAATATTATGATATATATTTTTTACACACAAACCTGATTAAGTATTTATTTGGCACAAAAGTGATCTTTGTTAAAATTATTTCAGTTCATAAATATTAATATTTCTTCTGATATATGTCTAGTGGTAGATCTTTTTGTTAATTAGTCATTTTGTTAGTGAGTTAGTTTCTTAATTAATAAAGTTTGGATTAGCAGGATAGGCTTAATAAGCTATTCTTATATTATATATTTTAATTTGTCTCTGTCTTTTTATTTTCAGTTCTAATGTAGCACAGTCTCAGTTTACACTATGGTGTTAAGGGGAAGGGGAACTTGGTTAAAGGAATGAGCTAAATTCTTTTATTGCTCTTAACAGGACCACCTAATGTAACCACTCCCTTGTTCCAAATAACCTGATTATATATAAACAATTAAGGTTTTTGATGCTTTTCATTATACTCAACTAGGATTTCGTTTATGTATTTCAGTAAAAGATATTCCATTTCTAACTTAACTGTGGACTACCTAGTAATTTCTATTTTATTATTTTGTAGTACGTATTTACAGCCACCCGGTAGTGTAAACCTTGGCTCGAGATGATTGTCACTCATGAAGTGACACCCTGACCTCATGTGCAAAATGCGAAACAGGGCTAGAGGATGGATGGATGGATTTACAAGCTTAACAATATTCGATGCAGTCTTGCTGGACCTTTGAACACAAATTTATTGAAAATACTACATACTAGTTTATAATCGATTTCTACTGCTACTGATACGTCACAAATATAATCATGGAATTTGTGACAGAGAAACACCTTTGCTGGCAAATCTTTCTCTCTAGACATATTTTGCCGATGTGTCTTTCAGGGACCTTGGTCATTTTGAGTTGGCCCAGTTGTTTTGGATTTGGGAATTTATGTGGACAGTGACCTACCTTTTGACCACTGTGTCTATTGTTGTTAAGAAAGTCTTTCTATATTGCACAGCTTATAAAGAAAAGGGCTCATGTCCAGATCTAGGGATGTCATTGTCCTCCTTTACTCAGCCCTCATTAGGCCACTCATTGAATATAATGCCCCTTTGGCATGTATATGTCCAGGCACATGCAACAACTGGAACATCCACAGAGATACCTTATGAAAAAGAAACAAGACATAAACAATATGCCCTACATGGATCAACTCAATGTCCCATCTCAATACTTGGTATCCTACAGACTGTTAAGAGGTGACCTGTATCTGGCATACAAGACATCCTCAGACCCATTACTGATGGATTTACTGAACATCAGAAAGTCAAATGGCATCAGAAATACTCAATCTAGTGATCTAAACCTCATCTGCAACATCAACAGAATGGTCTGCAAGGACAGGTATATCTTACAGTGAACACCATTGCTGTAGGATGGATTCCCCATACATATAAAACAAATTCCATCCCTGTCCCTGTTCAAGTGTAACTTAGCTCTACAGATGGGAAACAGAAAAGTTACCCCAGGACTGCCCTCTGCCCCTATACTACTAATGGATAAATGCAGTTCCTAAAGGCTTTATCCCATAAATGGGCCCCCTCAAATTATCTGTGGCATGATTCCAGTTATTCTCATTAGGGGTAATATATAATTATTGACCATGGGATGGACAAGCCAATCTATAACCAAATGTGGTACGTTATTTCAAACACAAAAGGGAAATTGGCTGGGCTTAAAATGGCCAGCAAGGGCAGCTAGCCTAGTACTGACCTATGAACCTATATGCTACTGGTCTAATTTCTTGCAGAAATAATCTCTCATAACACCCACTTTAAGTATTATAGGTTGAGACATATTATAAAACTTCAGAGAGGGCTTTTTAACATTTTGAGGTTTCTGTCAATTTCTTGACCAAAACTAAGCAACATCATACTCCACCAAAAGCTCCTCGAACCACATGGTTATATCTAAGATTTAAGCTTGCAATATACTGGACTATGCCAGGGATTTCCATAAGAGGTGATTTTCTTGAGAATTTTCTCTGCTAACTATTGCATTAACCTTATATTATAGTCTAGTTTACGGACCTATAGTGCCAAAACGGTTTAATATCATAATCTCAAGTTGAGATGCACGCAGATGGAAAATTTGAAACACAGATGTTCACATTTTCATCTGGCTGAACATCTCAATGTTCAAAAGTTTATATTAGTGAATGCACTGTGCATTCACTAATATAAATTCGAAAACTGTGCAAAGATCCCTGTACAGTGTGGTTAGGGAAATTCAGCCCTTTCCTCACTGTACTGCGATCTCAGAGTTGGAATGTATAGTTAGCAGGGGGTGTTGGAGGTGGGGCTTGCTGCGAAAACATGATGTTAAGTATAGGAGTTTACTTTACATGAGCGCCTATATGGATATCATGTTATGTGTTCGTAAACACTGTTGAATCTGCTGAATTTGTTCAGCTGATTCAACATTGCGACTTGTTCTTTATTTTGACTTTCGAGGTTTGTTTTCGAAGTGTCAAATGGAAATTATTTTGCTATTTGACATATTGATAGTAAACCTGCCAAAACATGATACATATATTTCCACAGATTTGACATTTGCTTCTGGTTAGTGTCAGATCTTTTTGTCTCTTCCAGTCAAGTAAATTAATAAACTCAGTTTCATGCTCTTTCTTTGTAGTTCCCCAGTCCAGACCAATTATTATATTAGCTATACCTTCCATGTCATCAGTCTTTTCAACATTTGCCTTTTGAAGAATTGTCAAAGCTTAAGATATACCAAGACATATCTTTAGAAACTAACATCTGCCAAAAGCATTGTTAAAAGTGCAAAGTGCAGATCAGTCTTTATCCAGTTTATTTTGCCAAAACCATTAAACAGTCTGTATCACACTAAGAAGAACCAAGCATAATTATTGCAGAAATAACTTCTTCGGTAGTATGAAATAGGTAGTGCTTCCTTTTGAGCCATCCGATAAAGTCTTAGGGCTTACTCATACTGATTCAATATTGTTATTATACTGCTGTCCTATTCTGTCAGTTAGGCTAGCTTAACAATTATGTCTATGCTTTCCATATATCATTTCCTGCTCAGTTATATTTCTAAAAGCTGTCTTACTGGTAAAGGAATAACTGGTATTGTGTCAGGTGAAATCTTAATGCAGTATACCCTTGGTAAGCTACCTAATGAAGTTATTAAATCTGAATAACTCTGTACAATGTGAACAGTAAACTGAGTACTGGGTTCAGAGAACTCCTATTCTCAACTCATCTGATTCCTGTGCCTTAGCTTATAAGAAAATACTGTAGGAAGATTAATTTCAATGTTAGAAATATGAAAATTCAGTAAAATTAAATCTTCCCCCTTTGAGGTTTAGAACCAAAATAATTTGCTGTTGTAGGTGTCTGTACAAAGAAAGAATATGTAATTGTATTCCAGCTTGTAGCTTCAGAAGCACCAAAATCACTACTGTACAGCAAGAAGAAATGTCCCTGATGCCAAATACAGTCTGACATAATAAAATACAGATATAAAGTTCAGTACACATGCTGTCAGTAAAAACTGAACAAAAGTGTGGGAAGTCAACTCCTCGTTGGTCTGATCCGACCATAAGCTAATCACCCTTGATATCCACATCCCACCCTGAACCCCCATTAAGGAAACCATGGTAAAAAATTTCTCCAAAGCCAACTTCATGCTTCTTAAGACAGAAGTGAACTTCATGACACCCATGCAGATGGACAATACAGTTACAACTGCTGAATCCTACACAAATGCACTCTATAAGCACTTACACGAGTGCATGGATCGTGCTATCCCAAACAGAACCAAAACGCTGTCCTCCAAAAAAAGGAAGCCAATCTGGTGGTCACCTGCCATAAACAAACTGTACAACAGAAGGAAGAAACTGTTGCAAAAGAAAGTAAAATCCCATGAGTGGAGGAGCTCCCTGGTCAGCCTCAGTATGAAGCTGAGATTCCATATAAGATCCTCCAAAGCTAGCTATGAAAACAAAATCACCACTAATTCTAAGGACAACCACAAAGCATTCTATAGCTATGTCAAGAATCTCGATGGCAACACCCAGATCTTCACTGAGTTACAGCACAACGGCACAAAAATTACAGAACCAACTGATATTGCCAACATCCTGGCAGAAAGGTTCAGTGCTAACTTTACCCCACCACCCCCCAAAGGGCCCATATCTATACATGAAGAATGCAGAGTCCCTGTAATCATAACTACGCAGGTAAAAGCTGCACTCTCTAAAGCCAAAAACACAGCATCCATGGGACCAGACAACATCCCGGGTTGCGTTTTACACGAACTTCAGAACAAACTGGCTCCC
Organism: Protopterus annectens; assembly: GCF_019279795.1. NCBI lineage: Eukaryota > Metazoa > Chordata > Ceratodontiformes > Protopteridae > Protopterus > Protopterus annectens. The sequence goes on along the minus strand of NC_056730.1, from coordinate 674,475,343 downwards.
CACTTAAGCACCATGTTCAATAATAGCCTTGCATCAGGCTTTGTGCCCACTGAATGGTGCACAGCAACAGTTATCCCACTCCACAAAGGGGGAGCCACCACTGATCCTGGGAACTATCGACCTATTAGCCTGACAGACCTGGTCTGCAAGGCCATGGAACGTATCATCATGGAACTCATAAACAAAGACATTGGTAACCTCCAAACTCTGGATCCCCCCAGTTTGGGTTTGAAAGGCAGATCATGCCTTCTGAACCTGATCGACTTCTTTGAGGCAGTCACCAAAGCCGTAGATGAGGGTAAGGTGGTTCACACAGCCTATCTTGACCTCGCCAAGGCTTTCAACACCATCCCCAATTCTGGAATTATAGCTAAACTCACTAAACTAGGTATAAATCCCTACGTCACAAGATGGGTTGCCAATTGGCTCACTGAGAGAACCCACACTGTAAAAGTTGCAGACTCCAAATCTGACCTCAAAGCAGTGACAAGTGGAGTACCACAGGGTTCCATCCTGGGAATTCTTCTGTTTGGTATCTACTTCTCTGAAGTACAGGCTAACACAGAAGGCCTCTGGCTAACGAAGTTCACAGATGGCTGCAAACTAAGAGCCATAGTCAAGACCCCAGATGATGTGGACATCCTACAGAAGGGCCTCGCTGAGACAGATGTCTGGTGTCAGAGGCATGGCCTCAAGCTCAATACCAAAAAGTGCAGTGTCATCCCCTTTGATAAAAACTCTGTACCCATGAACTACCCCATAGGCAACAATCTACTTAACACCGAATGTGTGATAAGAGACCTTGGGACCCAGGTGGACAGTAGTCTCTCCTTTGATAGTCACATCGCCACAGTAGTCAGGAAGTCCTTCTACGTGGCACACCTCATTATAAAAGGGTTCTCATCCAGGAAAAAAGAGGTCATTGTTCCCCTCTACTCGACACTCATTAGACCCATTATAGAGTACAATGCCCCTTTGGGAATGTACCTCACAAGACATCTGCAGCAGCTGGAAAGGCCACAGAAGTACCCCACAAAGAGGATTACTGGCCTCAAACAAATTCCCTACACTGACCGCCTCAAAAAACTCCAGCTTTACTCCGTAGCATATCGCCTACTCCGAGGTGATCTCTGCCTAACATATAAAGCTATGTCAAACCCAGAGCTGTTGGACATGCTACACCTAAAGAAATCACAATCCCGCTGAGCTATATGCTCTAGGGACCTAAACCTTGTCACCACAATAAACAGGACATGCTGGAGGGATAGATTCCTGTCCCAGAGACTTCCCATACTCTGGAACAGGCTACCCATCTATGTCAAGCAAAGTTCTTCATTAGCACTCTTCAAGAAAAATCTTGATGAGTGGATGGGAAATGGGAAATACACCCCGGGGATCACTTTTGTACCTTTGCTCGACAGTGGCACAGGAAAATAACTTTCTTGGGTGGCGTAAGCCAGGGAACCTTGTTGGCTAGGCTTATGTAGGCCCTCGGGCCGATAGCCTAGTACTATGAACCTATGCACTCATTTGAAGCTTTACATGAACAGAGAGGGAGCATGCAGAAGCTGTACAGAAGGCACCTCAGCCAAAAAACAAACCAAAGAACCTCTTGTTATGAGGCAACAACTCTACCCACTGCACCACTGTGTCTATAGAAGACACCTCTTTTAATAAAATAATTTCAACTTTGCAAGAAATCTTAACAAAATGGCAGTACCTTCTGAAATTGCTTTAGCTTATATAATTGAAAGGTTTAACTGCAGAGTTTGCCCCCTTCCCTGACAGGAGATGTGGATTTGATTCCACAAATTCATGCGTTTATCTGTCTGCTGGCAAATTTAACCTGCTTCAGCAATATCAAACAGAAATAGCTTGTTCATATTAGAAAAGAACAGCAAAAAAATTAACTTTCTGCTCAATATATTTAAAAATAATTCATATGCACTTCTGAAGTACTTTTTCACTTCTCTTGAATACAAAATTCAGTCAGTCCAAGAATCAGACTGCCTTTCAGGGGTACGTTTCAAAGTGATTTTAAATTATGCTTTTCTCATATTTTGTTGGACATTTTACTGTGACAGGCATACAAGTTCAATATGGCTGGTCATGGGTATCGCTACCAAAATAGTATGATATATATATATATATATATATATATATATATATATATATATATATATATATATATATAAATAGATAGATATAGATATTTAGATATATATTCTAATGCCACATCACAGCTATGTTTAAGCATGAGATTATGCAAATTAGGCTGTCATTAACGAATAGCACTGGGAAAGTCAAATGTTAAATTCTATTGTTTTCTGCCTGCAACTCAAGGTGAGATATTACTCCAGAGATTCGGGAGGCTCACTTATAAAATAAGGAAAGAATTTTAATGAAAAATCCCTTGTCTCTGTTAGGATTTGAAAATAAGACTTTCTAGGGCTTCTTTTTGTAAATGTGCTCCCTTTAGTAGCCAAAATTTAATTAATTTTGTCTTAAATGAAGGTGACCCCACGGAAGTTAACAAGCATACGTTGACTGGAAGATCTGCCTGTCTCACAGTTTTCTTGTCAGTAGGTATTCGACATTCAGCTATTATAATTTTTATTTTCCATTTTGTTTCAGTGGAATATGTAGGTAATTCTATATGGCTCCATGGCACAGAGAGATAAAGCCCTTACTGTTTCACTGATAATATTTGTTTAACTAGTGACATGGTTTCCGGATGGACTAGATGGGGGAAGGATGGGAGTGAATGACCAGCACTGGCTTTCCCTTTGGAAGATGGAGGCTGCCTTGGTTTATTGCAGTAGCAGCATTAAGAGCATGCCAAGATTTGCATTGCAAGCAGTGAACCACGTGGTCAGGAGGCAGATTGTGAGCAGAAGTGCATATGAATATCCTGTAAGCAGTAATGATGCTGCTCACAAGCCTGCAACTATATGACAGGGGTTAGGACACACTCCTTGGCAGCATTGTGATGCTGTACCAGTCTCCTCGGTCTCCTCTCTGACCTCAGATGTGGGACTGTATGACAGGGGTTAGGACACACTTCTTGACAGCATTGTGATGCTGTACCAGTCTCCTCAGTCTCCTCTCTGACCTCAGATGTGGGACTGTATGACAGGGGTTAGGACACACTCCTTGACAGCATTGTGATGCTGTACCTGTCTCCTCAGTCTCCTCTCTGACCTCAGATGTGGGACTGTATGACAGGGGTTAGGACACACTCCTTGACAGCATTGTGATGCTGTACCTGTCTCCTCAGTCTCCTCTCTGACCTCAGATGTGGGTAGGTTTGAGTTCAGGAAAGGCTAAGTAGGTCCAGTATACCCAGTGAACAAAGAAGGGAGCAAGGGGCAGCTGCTTGTCAACAGTGGGGACTACAGAGGAAAATGACATGAAGGTGATTCCTCATTCTACTCATGCAATGACTTCTCATTATTGAAACATTAGAAGGTAATTTAGTTTAAATAGTGCTGGTCTGCTCTGCCAAGTGACCATGCTTGAATTCTGAAGATTTCATTTGCATTCCTTAATTTTAGGTAAGCAACTTCTAAGTGCCTGTTGGCATATTTATAATGTTTCTTGTGTCAGTGGAAACCTCCAGCTTCCTCACAATATAGGTAACTTCCTACTGGAGTTTTTTTGCCATGCCTTACCAGAATAAAATGCCTGAGATCATGGTGACCACTCTAAATTTGCTTTCTGTATTATTCTTATGAGAAGGGTTAATTAGTTAATACAGCCATCAAATGCTATTGTTTGTTTTTGTCATTCTCTGGTGGTGTTGTATAGCTGGATTTTTGACTAGATCTACAAAAACTTCCTGCATTCCCAGGTTCTCACTAACTACTGAGAAGCAGACTTTGCTATTTAAGAGCAAATGAAAACGGGGCTTTGGAGAGCTGTCAGGTACAGGGATGCCGGACTTAAATCCCACACCAATGGCAAGAACTTATATGTGATGGGTCAGGAGTGAATTCTGAAATTCAGAAAACACTCGACAACATACTCCTAAATTAATTCCACCCACTCACTTATCACGAATTAAGTCTATAGGCTCCCATAGGCAGTGACCACAAAGTTGCAGAAAAAGAAAAAATCTATAGATTTCATGGGCACCTCCTTGTACAGAAAGATGGGATATGTGGTTGTCTCACTCCTAGGTAAATTTGTGTGAAATGCTTATAACAATGTCTTAAGGCAAGATGTAAATCCCTCTAGGTTTTTATTTGTTTGGAGATGTTAGCAGGTAATTTCCATCAGCTGTTCATCACAGTACTTCCACAAATGGATTAGATGGTCTGACATAAAGTTAGAACTTCTGTCAGTCTGTTTTCCCCAGGGGAAAATCTACCCTGCTCAAAATGTCTAATAGAACATGTGCCATGCTATCTGCATCAGCTTCAAACTACCTAGTAACATAAGCTGCCATTTTGATCATACATGCCCCACATAGTTGCAATGGAGACATCAAACCCCAGCAATTTGGCATGTACTGCAATCAGTGACTTCCTCTTTTCTGGAGAATGTGCTAAGATGATATAGACTGCACCCACAACTTTTCTTTTACCAATATTGAATGTTAAGTAACTTTTGTGAAATTGTCCTTTTCTAGTTTAACAGGGATAATCATTTCTTCTGAGTTGCATTCTCAGTCTGTCGGATTTTCATATCCTCATGCAAAGTACTGGGTGTTTGATCTTGTATCATAAGTTATCCCATCATTTCAAAAACGCCAACTTAACATCCACTCACTCATTTATGAAAAGTGCATGTGTATTTGTACAATGAAATCAGTGACGTGTTCTTCTACATGCTATGCTCTCCAACCTCATGAGTATACTGTGTTAGCTTAAAGCATTACAAATATAACCCACACTTATTTATTATAATACATATGATCAGAACATGACATCTTTTTAAGTGCATGCATAGCCTTATCCAGAGCATAAAACCTAGAAACCTCACCCATTACCTTTGGTGAATTTAATTCTGACCAATATTCTTTCAAAAACCTGTATAAGCTATTTATCATTTCCCCCTCTTTATGCTGAGGAAATACTAGTACTGCCCTTGACTTGAGTGCCAGGCTTTCACCCCTGCTACTTATATAAACTTGCAAAGACCATCTTTTTCTTCTTCATGCCAATGCCGCATTTATCTTTCTTCATGACCTTTCTCCCTCTCAGCAGATTCATGTTGCAGCTTGCTTTCCTTTTCCAATTCTTTAGACTATTCCACTTTCTCAATGACTTCAGGGTTTCCCATTTCCATCTCTAGTGTTTGTTCTTTAAGCTGCATTTTAATATAATTTGGGGACACACTGGCCTGTTGATTGCTGCATAGTAGCAGTCCCTGCCAGCCTGTCACCATGTACTGTAGCAAGACCACTCAAGTCATCCTTATGCAAACCAGTGTGCAGGAACCCTTTTGATTTACAATATTTAAGCAGTTGTGCCCTCAGTTTAACATTCATCTTACCTGCTTCCTGACTACTCAAATAAAATATTTATTGTTCAGCATATACTGATATATGTTTTATCCTTTGGCTGGAATGGTACACGCATATTGTAATGACAAAACTATATTGCAGTCTTTATGTGCAGTTTACAATAACTCCACACCTGTGCAAACAAGCTATGTCAAGTGTAGAGGTACAATCCTTAAACTGCATGCTGCTAACAGCAATTAATATGTGATAGTCAGAGGATACAGTCATGGTCTACACTGCTGTCCATCAAATAAATATGCAAAGGAGGGTGACTGGCTTAAGACGGTGTAGGAAATTCATGTTGCTTCTCAGGGTTTTGACTAACACCTGTGAAACGTAAATAAGCTTTACAATGTGTATCTACTGAACATAGCTGTAATCACTGCCCCCCAGGAATTCAGCCACATTAGATTAAAGTGCAGCATTATTAGTCTATCTCACACACACACACACACACACACACACACACACACACACACACACACACACACACACACACACACATACACTCTCGCACACATGCATGCACACATACACAAACACACATACATGCACACACATACACACACACACACACACACACACACACACACACACACACACACACACACACACACACACACACACACAGTAATGCTGATATATGTCCAGTGCTCCTTTCCTACCTTCTTGGTACTTGCACTGACCAACCTGACCAATGCCAGCATCAAAGTTTCAATTATAGTACTAATAATATATTGAACTATGGTAGCTTAATGCCAAATATGATTTTGTTAAAGAGAGGAGATATCAAATGTACCAGTGATGTATGTTTTCCTTTCCACATAATAAATAAGATAAAATCTACAAGGTTTTATAAATGAATAGATGAAAACAAGCACTTTACTTAATAAAAATATCAGGTAAAAGCTTAGAAATGCCCAATTAGAGATATAAGTCACTTACTGATTACACAAGCAAAAGAGGAAGCAAATATTCTGAACAGATAACTGGCAACAGAATAACTAACTGCATCAAAATCATCTTATTCCTGCCACTTTCTAGAGATACCCTAACTACTACAAAGTCATTGTAAACATTCAGTGGCTGCAAATAGCACATAGGCACATTGGCAAACTTTTGAGATTGCTGTTTCTGAGGTAGAAAGCCTGTGTGCTCTCTTTTCTATTGTCACTGTAAAATGCTTTGCTGTTTCCAGGTTTGAATAGAGGTAAATAAGTCCATAATCCAAATAAACAGGACAATATGAGTTATGATTATTTTTTTTTCTGCATGCTTGAGGTTTGCCAAATTCAAACTGCAATCCAAATGCAAAAGAGAGCACATCAATCCTGGTTCAGCACTTCTTATTCACTGCTTTTTGATCAAAACAGAATTTTTCTTTCATTCAAACCAAGTTGTTTAAAGTACATTGAATTCCACCCCAGTATAAGGTAAATCAGGTTTTGACAGGAAACAATGTGTGAAGACAGTTCTATTACTACACATAACTGTTTCATTACTATAAAAAACAGTTATACATTTCACGTGACAAATAGCTTAGCTCTTGACAGTTCAACACCTAAGAAAATATACAATAAAATACACATCTCCTGAGACTTTACATCTAAAATATAGAACACTTGACAAGTATACCAGAGCAGATGCAATTGCTTAAAGTTTAGAAAAGCTGGCTGCTAACAGACATGTTACCAGTGCAGATTATAGTAGGGGCACTCTAGGCAGCTGTCCAGGGCCCATGCTTCAGGAGGACCATGAGCAGCCCATGCCCAGAATAGAATCATCGCAAAAGTATAAACTACATTATTGTGCTTGCTTGATTTGGTCATTGCTGCAGCATGTAATGCTACTATAGCAAGCATATGGTGCAACATCCTTATCATGTTTGCTACATTCTTTGTTGCTACAAGAAGGATGCTAATGTATTATACAATACAGTGTCTGTATCACATATACATTTATTAACACTTATATGAACATATATGAAAGCAGCAATTCTTGGATCAAGCTCACACATACCAGCTGTAGTTTGTTAAGATTATAGTGACACAATTGTCTGAAGGTGATGCAGTTATGGAACAGCTACAACTGAGAAGAGCAGGAGGCTTCCCTTATTTTGTTGTTGGTAAGCTTCCCTTATTTTGTGTCATATTTTGGTCTGTTCTTTGTAAAGTTGTTGGTTTTCTGTCAATGACAAGCTGTTGATGATTGTACTAACTGAATCATGACAGACAGTTTCAGACATCAAAATTTTCAGAAACTGTATGCTAAACTTTTTATTCTGAGTTTACAGGAGCAATATTTAATATTTGTCCCTGATCTGAGGTCATTGTTCTCTTATTATTTTTTGACTTGCTTCTAATTGTTGAGCTAACACGTTGAATGTGCGTGTGTGTGTGTGTGTGTGTGTGTGTGTGTGTGTGTGTGTGTGTGTGTGTGTGTGTGTGTGTGTGTTTGTGTGTGTGTGCTATCATACCTCTCAATATTCCAGATTTCTGCCGTATATTTTTCATCTCTTCCTCATAAAATATGTGGTTTTCTGGCAAATCATTGAGGAGTGAAGTCACTAAAGAATGACAGACAATTGAGTTTTAGACTTCATAAATGTTTAGTTTATTAATGCAAAACCTCTTACTCTACCAATGTTTTATTTGTATTAAAGAAATATTTACAATCTATCCTTGATTACGGTCTTTGTCTAGAATTCTTGTGCTAAGAGGTTGAGGTGCATGTATGTTTGTTTTTGTGTTTGGTGTGTGTGCATGTGTGTGTGTGTGTGTGTGTGTGTGTGTGTGTGTGTGTGTGTGTGTGTGTGTGTGTGTATGCGAACACGCGCGTGCATCTGTGCATGTGTGCGCATGTGTTCATGACAAGCACGCATGCATAAATATTTCCCATGACAAGACAATATTTCTGCTGCTGTGGAGTGTTTATGTGTTGATATTTACTATGTCTTCTTAGATAAGCCCCTAAGGATCATATTAATTTATCACAGTACCAGTCTCGATAAGGCAACTTACTGGGATTTTCTCTGAAATTTGGATGAGCTCAAAAGTGTAGGTGATATTGTCCTCCTTGGAGACTTTAAATATCTTGACATTAATTGGATTACTGTGTTTACTAAAAGTAGATATTCAAGACAGTTCTTAAGTATGCTTTCATATCACAGCCTTCAACAACTAGTGCATGAAAACACAAGCGATAACATTTTAGATACTATAGCAACAAATAAAGCTAACAAAGTATATGATGCTTCCATAGTCCTACCCTTAGGTACATCTGATCATTACTTTATTACTTTTTTCCTATCTAGTTTTCATGGTAGCACATACAGTTTCAAGAAATATAATTTTAATAAAGTTAATTATAATATATTTCTTAGGTCATTGATTAATGTCGACTAGATCCCTGAAAGCATTCACTCTGATACAATTTACATCTGTTATAAATTTTAGTATATACTAAAGCAGATCGTAGAATCCACTGCTAATGAGAAGCTGCTTAGTTCTAAAACTTCTCTCCCTTATTTGTGGATCTCAAGACTCCAATAATTATTTTAAAAAGAAAAAAAAATCAGAATCTATGTAAAATGTCCTTGAAGTTACAAACAAAAAAAAGAAATTAAATTGGATAAGTAAATGTCTAAGAATCCAAATTGTCATACTTCATTCCTGTTATGACATAAAAAACTTGCTAGTAACTCATCCAACAGGAAAAATTGTTATAGGTAAATTAACAGAAAATTCTAGACAATATCATATTATTTCACTGATTAAAGTAAATAATATTTTAACATTTTTATAAAAGATCCTAAGTTAATAGCTAATGAATTTAACATATCATTTGTGAAGGCATCAGTGAGCAAGTCCAGACTTATGGCAAAATATGATATCAGGTTGATCCACCTTCTCCAGTTCCCATTTTCAGTAATGACATCATTAAAGAAAGTATTACTTGGAATAAAAAGTGAACATCCATGGAACCCGATATGATTCCACTGATAGATATATGCAATATAAAGGGATATCATTGTACCAAAGATGAGACAGATATTTAACAATGTGTTACATTCTGTAAGTGTTCCCTGTTCCTGGACAATATCACATGCTACTCCATTTTATAAAAAGGGAAGCAGGGATAATCTGAAAAAATGATCATCTCATATATCTAGCATCTATTACATGAAAATGTTTTGGGAGGGGTATTTCTAAACTTATAAGCAGTAATGGTAATCTTGAGATGATAGATCTGATGTTCTTCGTGTTTCACTGTTGCAGTCATCACATTTGGGTTATCTGCCTGCAGGTAGCCCTCAGCCGACCTGAATACCAGAGTCTTGGATTCCTGCGTCGGATGCTGTCTCTTCTTCCAGGATGTCAGGTCATCAGGGGTATAAAACATTAGTCTTTCTTGCCGAGTGGTGCCCGAAGCAGAAGCAGTTTGCAAGTGTCAGTCGGCCGACTCCTAAACTTTTCATTTTCGAGTTTCAGAACCGAAGTCTTCAAAAAAGCTAAGTACCCCATTGGGGATCCTTTTTCTTGCTCTTAGCCGATGTCAGTAAAAGTTAATAATTGTATTACCTGTGGAAAGCAAAGACCTCATAAAGATTTTCATTCATACTGCATTCCTTGCTTAGGCCCAGACCACGACATCCCTCGCTGTCAGTTTTGTGCCTTGCTCAACCCCCAAACTATTCATCGTTGGGCTATATTTGCAGCAAATTATTTTGGTACTTGGTATAACTATCCACAAATGGCATCGGTAAGCCATCTGACTACGGATATTCCGAAAAAACATAAGAATAAAGACAGAGACAGACTGCATAGGTCCAAAACTGCCGATGACGCTTTTGTTAAGCTAGTCACCAGTCTGGCAGTACTCAGTGAGGTTCTTTCACAGCCCCTGATACCCTCTACCTCAGATTTGCAGGCCTCTACTGAGACCCATTCAGACTCCGGTATGCCGCGAGATGCTTCTTTGACTATGGAACCTGCGGATGTCTCTACCTTGGATGGGTCCATAGCCGCTGTGCAGGCACCAACTTCTGAGGGTGTATTCAGGCCTACAGACTTACATTTTAAACCGACACCATCTTCTTCATCCAAGTCCAAAACTCAACCCATGCCTAGAAAACCAATGTCCAGACTGCTTGCTCAGGCCCATATGCCTAAAAAACAAATGCTTAGAATGGCTGAAAACCTTATTACCTTAATTAGGGGAAGCCTGCCTTCCCCCTCTAAGAGACCTAGAATTGATTTTCCTTCTGATTCTTTTGATCGGGAATCTGATATTTCTGTTTTTTCTGATTACCAGGACCTGCCCTTATCTACCTATGAGAATTCTGATGCAGAGGATTCTAGTCCCTCTGCTTCCCCTCCAGAAGATTTTTCTTTTGGTGAAACCTTGCACATTCTTAGGGAGCATTTCCACTGGGAAATCCCGGATTACTCTGACTCAAAAAAGAGGCTTAGGGAATGCTTACTCCTCCCTCAACACAGGCTTTTAACTATCCCTCCTGTTCTGGACATTGCAGATGATGCTTTCTTGGAATCTAGCCTTTCCCCGGACACTTTACCCCCAGCTCCCAGAAAACCTGACAGGTATTACAGAGTACTTGACTCTCACAAGTTCCTCTTCAAGAATCCTACTGCAGATCCAGAGACCATTTCCCAAGGACCAAAGGGCATTAAGGCCACTGCTGCTAAAAACCCTACCCCTTCTGATAGAGATTCAAGAGCCTTGGACAGATGGGGTAAGAAGGTATATATACTTCTGCTACTTGGGCCATTAGGACTTTAAATTGCCAGTTTCACATGTTAAAGCACCAGCAGCATATTAAGGGGTGACTTAAATAGAAAATGATGTTGATTCCTGACTGTGCTGAACACTAAGAATTACAGGATTTAATGCATTCTGCAGAACAAGTCGGTAAACATACTTTGCTATGTGGTTTTGATTCTTTAGAAGCATCTTGCAGGGCTGCTGTAACTGGGTCTGTACTTAGAAGGCATGATTGGCTTAAGGAGCAAAACTTGCCAGATCATGTTAAAGCTAAATTACTGAATGCTCCCTTAAACCAAGACTGCCTGTTTGGCAACAAAGCAGAAGAAGTCCTCACAAAGATGGAGGAAAAAGCTAAATCTATGCAAACTGTTAAAGATTTCCTGCAAGTGCAGCCTCCCAGATTTAGTAGGCATTGGCCTTCAAAGAATTGGTCCTTTCCAGCCTCTTCCAGGCCTTCTCAGTCCAAACCCAGGAACAGCAGACCACCTAGGTTACAGTTTCAGCCTACGCACAGGCCTAAACAGTGGGGGGCTCCCACTTCCAAAGCAGGGAGTAGTAAGACACCCCCCTATGGAAAAATGGCACAATGAGTTAATCTTAACTCTTCCAAGCCCTGCTCAACTGCCTGCTCCCTTAGGATGAAAGCTCGCCCTGCATGTAAAAAACTGGGAACTCATTACCCAGGACAAATGGGTTTTGAATATAGTTTCCCGAGGATACAGATTCCACTTCCACACCCTACCAACCCCAAACGGTTGGCCAGGCCTACCCCCAAATCAGTGGCAGAAGCTCTACAGCAGGTTCTTTCTTTTCTGAGTATCAGGGCTATTCAACCTGTCCCAGCAGAAGAATGGGGACAAGGTTTTTATTCAAGACATTTCCTGGTACCCAGAAAAGACAGCTCCTGGCGTCCTACCCTGGACCTCTCTATGCTAAACACCTTTTTGGTAATCCCAAAATTCAAAATGCTAACACTTCAACAGCTGCTTCCTATGCTAGGCAAAGATGCCTGGTTGGCAACCGTAGCCTTAAAGGAAGCTTACCTGCACATTCCAATAAGGGAATCTTGCAGGAAATACCTACGCTTCAGGGCAGGCTCCATGCTCTATCAGTTCTCTGCACTTCCCTTTGGCTTATCTACTGTGCCCAGGGTATTCACAAAGTGTCTAGCTCCAGCCATTGCATTTTGCAGGCAGAGAAATATTCAAATATACCCATACTTGGACGATTGTCTGGTTCAGGCAGAAAGCCAGGACTTGCTATTAAAACATCTGGCATTTGTAAAGAAACATCTAACCTCACTGGGGTACACCATAAACAAAAATAAATCTCATCTAGTACCGTGCCAACAAATTGTATTCCTGGGAGCAAGCTTGAACACAACTTCCCAGATGGCTTTCCTCACTCCAGTAAAACAAGTTTATTTGACAACCTATTTCAAACTACTGGCCACAAAGACCCAGCTATCCACAAGGAAAATTCTGCAAGCCCTGGGGTTCATGGCCTCTTGCATTCTACTAATTCCATATGCAAGACTGCATATGAGTAAACTACAATGGTATCTAAAAAGCCTATGGTGTCAACATTCTCAGGACTTGGAATCAATGATTCCTATCATTCCTTGTATAAAGACAGAGTTCCTTTGGTGGGCAGAGGCCTTTTACAACACCAAGGGGCTCCCTTTCACTCTACCCCCTGCCGCCCAACCCCTAACAACAGACACATCAGACTATGCATGGGGGGCTCACTTGGCAGGGCAGTGCATTCAGGCAAATGGAACCTAAGACAGATGCACCTGCATCTCAACCAAAAAGAAATGTTAGCTGTACAGAATTCCCTGACAGCCTTCAAGAACCACATTCTTCCAGGACACTTATTGGTAAAGACAGACAACACCACAGTTATGTGGTACATAAACAAGCAGGGGGGAACAAACTTGTACCCTCACTGCAGACTAGCCATGGCTCTGTTGAACACAGCTTTGAGCTACCAAGTGCACTTACAGGCTCAGTATCTGCCAGGCAAGCTAAACTCTCTGGCAGACAACCTAAGCAGAAATCTCATGGACCCACACGAATGGAAACTGGAACCACAAATTTTCAAACTCTTGAGGAACAAATGGGGGGCTACAGAGATAGACCTATTTGTCTCCCCTCAGAACTACCAATTGGACAAATTCTGCACAAGGACCTCCCACAGTTAAGCTTGGAAAGTGGATGCCCTGTCCTTTACCTGGGAAAGCCTTTCGGTTTATGCTTTTCCCCCTCTGACTCTCCTCTTGAAGGTTCTGCTAAAAATCAAACAGGACAAGCCAAGGACAATACTGATTGCACCAGACTGGCCACACCAGCACTGGTACCCCCTATTGTGCAGTATGACACTGCTGGAACCATGGCACCTGCCTCAGACCCCTTCCCTGCTGTCCCAGCAGGTGGGCCAGATTCTGCACCCTCAACTTCAAACCCTGAACCTTGCAGTCTGGCTAATTCCTTGAGCTCTCCAATAGCACCCCTCAGTAAGCAGGTGCTAGATGCCATTCTGGAGGTAAGGAGGCTTAGTACTAGAAAATCCTATGCTGAGAAGTGGAAACGATACTGTTCCTGGAGCCAGATTCAGGGGATGGGCACAACAGTGCCCAGCTTACCTCATATACTTCAGTACTTAACTGAAATGCTCCACAAGGGCCTATCCTTCTCGTCAATTAAAATTCATGCCTCTGCCATTTCAGCACATTATAATACTGAACCACCCCTCTTCTCTCACCCCTTGCTAAAGCAATTCCTCAGAGGGGCCAAAAATGTAAGACCCGCCAGGAGAGCCCCTACTCCAGCCTGGGACCTTAACTTTGTATTGGAAAAGCTCACTCTCCCTTTGAGCCAGCAGCAACTGCAGAGTTGAAATTCCTTCTAACCATCACTTCAGAATGAAGAGTGTCTGAATTACAGGCTCTCGTGGCAGTAGAGTCCTTCATTATCTTCCATGCAGACAGGTCTTCCCTCAGAACCAGTCCTTCCTTTATGCCCAAGGTGATGTTTAGTGTGGCCCTAAATCAGTCCATTCATTTGCCCACCTTTTTCCTGAATCCACAAAACAAAGGAGAACAAATACTGCACTCTTTGGACATGCACAGACAACTTAGATTTTATTTGGACAGGACTAAGCCTCTCAGAAAATCTGAACAGCTACTAGTTGGTTTTGCTGCAGGGGCAGAGGGGAAGGCCATTTCAAAACAAACCATTTCTAAATGAATAGCCCATTGCATTCATTTCTGCTATAAGCACCATGGAAAACCTACCTCACAGGGAATAAGATCACATTCCGCCAGGGCTACATCTACCTCCATAGCCTTTCTCAGAGGAGTCCCTACCAGAGACATCCTAGAAGCTGCTACCTGGAGCTCTGTATATACCTTCGCCAAGCATTACCACATGCCTGTCTTTTCCAAATCCAGAGCTGGCTTTGCCACTGCAGTCATGCAGGGCTTAATAGCTGGCCCTAATGCTCTCTAACTTCCTCCTCCCTTCCTTAGCTTTGGGAATCAACCCACATGTGATGACTGTAACAGTGAAACATGAAGAACATAGTACAATTGTGTACACTTACCATAAATGTAGATGTTCGAGTTTATTCACTGTTGCAGTCCTGGTTACCCTCCCTCCAGCCCCCTGACTTTTCTTGGCTCTACCTCTCCTTCTTTGGTGTAGTTAAGCTTTCTGGTGTATTTTCTTTTTGATTGGGATGTACCTTAACATATAATTGCTTCCCATTGTGGGGGCACCTGACATCTGGGGCAAGAAAAACTGATGTAATGGCGTTGGCTGCATGTTTTATACCCCTGATGACCTGAAGTCATGGAAGAAGAGACAGCATCCAACACAGGAACCCAAGACTCTAGTATTCAGGCTAGCTGTGGGCTACCTGCAGGCAGATAACCCAAATGTGATGACTGCAACAGTGAATATACTTGAACATCTACATTTATGGGAAGTGTACACAACTGAACTTTTCAACATACGTTTTTAAAAGGTAAAGCTACCTGACAAATCTCATTGAAGTCTTTGACAACATATCTTAAGCACTAAATGTAGGAATCATATCAGGTGTAGTGTACTTGGACATGGCAAAGTAATTTAATTCTATCCCTCATCAAGTGATATTCAATGCTATGAGTAAAGATGGCATTAATCCCTACATTATAAGATGGAGTATGTATAGGCTCGTTGATAGAAAACAATGCTTTTTATTTAAAGGGAAAAATCTTATCCTCCTCATTTGATATTTATGTGCCTTGAGAATTGGAGATGGGCCTCATTCTGTTCAACATTATCTTATCAAAGTTCCCTAGGAACAATCACTGCTGGATTAGCAAATATGTTGACGGCTTACAGATTGTTTTAATAATCACTTATGGCAATGACTTGTTAACTATTAATAACTATCTATCCACTATTAGCCTCTGGGCTGTGCATACTAGTTTAAAATTTAGTGGAGAAAAATGTTAGATAATGTATTAGCTTCAGATTAACCACTCTGCATATCTCTCCTCATCTATTTTGAATAGTACTGAGAGCTACAAACACGTTGGAATCTTCATCATTAATAATTTCTCCTTTAGCAAATGTTGTTGTGATTAAATGTAAAGCTATGTGACAACTTGGAGAAAAGTTAATGAATTTTAGTACAAGGGTCAGTAATTGCCTGACTCTGATTTATAGTCATTCATATATCCAGTTTTGGAGTATAACAACAGTTTTCACATTTATAATATGAGTCAGCTTTCAGTTCTGGAAAGTGTACAAAGATGTTTCACAAAGAACACAAATGTCCTATAAAGAAAGATGTAAACTATTAAATCTTTACACTTTACTCTATTGCTACATTTGTGGCAAAGTATTTTTTGCCTACAAGGTATTTAGTATTTCTTTCTTACAGGAAATGTTTAATGTAAAACTAAACCAGATTGCACTTTCCTTGCAGCATAACCACTGAAAATGATTTACATCATTAGTAAAAATTATTTCAAGACAAATAATTTTACCTTCCCCACCCAGCCAAGCCTAAGCCAAGCATCTTCCACCCACCATTACCTGTATTAATGAACTCCCTCACATCAAACTAGGCAGTACAATTATGATATCACTGATATAAGGTGAGGGTAAAGTAAATCTTATGTCTCCAGTACTTCCATGTTCTGTAACCCCATGCCAGGTACTTGATTAACCTAATATACTTACATTGTCTACACAAACAAATACATATCAGCTCATCACCTACTTAGCATACTCTGTGATCATTGGTCTATAGACACTTATTCACTTTGTGTTGCTAGTCTAATAGTACTAGATACATTTTAGCAGTGTACAAACTGCTCAGTGCTCACTGACCAGTATTTGCTGCCACCCAGACATCTCAACTGCTTGTATTTTGGAGAAACATTCCTATTATTAGGCATGATTTATCGCTGCATACAAAGTTCCTGTTTTTGGAAATATGTCCCTGTTTTCAGGCTTGAATTACCCCTTCACACAATTTTCAGAATCTCCCTCATTTCGTGCGATTTTTCAAGCTGCCTAGTACACAGAAAAACATATCACATGACCAATATACTAGTGGCCACAATAATTTTAAAAAAGGACACATATCTTGCTTCTTCTTTTTTCTGAAGCAAAAAAATGACCCTGTGTGACAGGGGTGTAGGCAGTTTTTTTCATTTTGTACTCTATGGTCTGGTACTGCTACCCCCCATACATCTATGCTGCCCCACCAAAATGTAGTCTGAGTTGCCACAGTCACTCTTAACTGGTGTTCAGTAGCAGTGATTCACTGCAACAAGCCTATGTACCAATCAGGGTAGCCAATCTCACATAGATTTAGTCACCCCCCCTAACACACACACACACACACACACACACACACACACACACACACACACACACACACACACACACACACACACACAGGCTACCTGTCAGTATTTCAGTCATGGATTGGTTATCAAGAGAAGCTTTAAAACATGATGAGCAATGGAGAATCTGCAGTCAGCTTGCATGTTTACACAGAAGGTCACCACACCACTCAATCTAAATATAGTACAATGCAAGATGCCACAACAGCCACAGTATGACACAAGAAGCCATGGTGGCCACAGTATGACCACAAGACACCACAACAGCCACAGTATAATGCAAAAAAAAACAAATAGGCATGTTTTTCTTGTGCTCTGCTGTATTATTTATTTATTTATGTATTTATTTATTTATTGACGGGAAAGTTCACTGGGCCAAAGAGCCCATTTTCAGTGGAGGCCTGGGGAGAAAAGCGCCACAAAAATAGTATAATAGTACAACAGATTCTAATAGTTAAAATGTGCAAACAGTATTACACAAGAAACATAAAAGTATTAAACAGAAAAAAAAACAGAATCATACAGTTCAGAGTTGCATACAACTAGGTAAATGTATTTATGTACACTTAAGGCAATAGTGTATTAAAAGCAGTCTTATAGAGATATTTATAAGGTGCTCTAAGATTATCAGCCAGCACAACAGTGCAGGGCCGTATGTAAAGATTTAATACTTGTTGGTGAGGCATAGGTAGATGGTGAGGCATAGAGAGCTATTGAAATGTTAATAGATAACTTATATTTGATCTAATATGTGAGGAGTGAAGATGAACAGGAGAAGATGTCAATTAAAGTGAGCATTTATTGGGGTGTGGAGAAATCAGGTTATGGATAGATGATCATTATCTTAGCTGGTCCTTGTGGCCTAGCTGTGACTGATTCGATAGCCATCTGGATACAGAAAGCCTATAAGTATATTTTTCTGCACTTACTCTTTCAGTGATAGTTAACAAAACTGTGCTTCATTTATTGATTTGCTTGAGAATGCTTTTCTCAGTGTCTCCAATTTGTTTTCTGTTTTACTGATAGTTAACAAAACTGTAGTGCTTTTATTTATTTGTTTGATATTTCTGGTCACTGTCTGGATTCTGTTTAGATGGTTTCATAGTGGGGGTTGGTTTACTTCCTTTTGAAGCCAGCCTATCCAAGGTGTAAGCACAGCTTTTTGTGTTATCTGATTCCCTGAGGCTGTTATGTTTTCCTTTATACTATTGTATAAGGAGTTACAATTCTGTGAGACTGTATCAGTATCTTAGCTGCCCTTGTGGTCTAGCTGTGACTGATTCAATAGCCATATCGATACAGAAAGCCTTTAAGTATATATTTTTGCACTTAATCTGCTTCAGTGGTAGTTAATAAAGCTGTGCTGCATTTATTTATTTGCTTGATATTGACGACCTCTGTGACAGTTATTAAAACTGTGCTGCATTTATTGATTTGCTTGAGATTGCTTTACTTGGTGTCTGCATTTTCTTTTTCTGTTTTACTGATAGTTAACAAAGCTGTAGTGCATTTATTTATTTGTTTAATATTTCTGGTCATTGTCTGGATTCTGTTCAGCTGGTTTCATAGTGAGGGTTGGTTTACTTTCTTTTGAAGCCAGCCTATCCATGGTGGGAGCACAGCTTTTTCTGTTATCTGATTCCCTGAGGCTTTTAAGTTTTCCTTTGTATTACTGTGTAAGGAGTCACAAATCTGTGAGACTGTATCAGTATCTTAACTGCTCCTTGTGGCCTAGCTGTGACTGATTCGATAGTCATCTGGATACAGAAAGCCTAAGAGTATACTTTTTGGCACTTAATCTGTTTCAGTGATAGTTAACAAAACTGTGTTGGATTTATTTGCTTGATATTGTTGGTATCTGTGTCTGCATTTTGTTTTTCTGTTTTAATGATAGTTAACAAAACTCTGCTGCATTTATTGATTTGCTTGATATTGCTTTTCTCGATGTCTACATTTTGTTTTTCCCACACCATCCCACCCAAGTGTTGTATTCTTAAACTTGGTGGCTTTGGAATTGCCTGTCCCTGCTGTAAATTTGATTGTGGACACTCCTCCCATTCCCATCTCATTTTCTTACTGTACTGACTACAGTGTAATCATTTGGGAAGGACTACCCCCTTGCTTCTTTGATTTTGGACACTTCTCCCAATCCCATCTCATCAGCTCATTCTACTGTGTACAGAAAGAGCATTTGAGAAGGCCATCCCCCAAGTTTCTTAATCTTAATTATCTTCTGTTCAAAAAAATGTATACTTTATTCAGCTGCTTTTAATGTAATTGTGTTCTTCCTACTTTATTACCTTATTTTGCCTTGCTACTTGCTCTTAAGTGTTGAAGTGCTTTTTTTCTGCTGCATTTATTACTGCTTGTTAAAAGCCTGATTAAAATTATCTGTTATTCTAACCCTCTTAGTTTTGGTTTTAGCACTTGGACATCAAGCCAGTTATTTTTACATTTAAGAAGGTTTTTGTGGTCTACACTCTTGTGGACAGCCCTTTATGAAAACCCTATCTCCCTAAGACCATCCAAGTTTCAGAACATTATTTCTGGACAATTTTCATCAGATTTTCCTGCCAGCCTGGTTGATATGGGTATACTGAGACAGTGTAGCAACTTCCTCGTGTTCACTGACAACCCTCTTCTCCAGGCATATAATTCTTCTACGTGTGAGAAATACATCTATATCAGTAACCTGGAATTCATGATCTCTCACACCACAGTCAGTACTCCTGTCAAAGAGGAGATTGCCAGCACAAACACCATACCACACACATCAAATAGCCAAGCACAACACACACTCAAGAGAGCCTCAATAAAAACTTACCTAAACAGCAGGCCCCTTCAAAACATACTCACAAACATTCCATACACAATGCCAAACATATCACAGCTAGCAGACAACACACCAGTGTCTCACAAACACAGCTCATAAGGCATAACAATAAACTCACACTGCCCATAAGGCACAACAATAAACCAAACATACTAGTCATTGGCGACTCAATTGTGAGACACACCGATGTCCTCCTCAGCAGGCTCGATAAGGAGAAGATCACGGTCAGTTGTCTGTCGGGTGCCAGAATCGACCACATCATGCATGCACTTAAGTCTCTCCACAACAGGTACAAGTATGACTCTGTCATTGTTCATATTGCTTAAAAACCTCAGCTTTGGCCGGCTAAGAACTTGATTATATTCAACTGGACGTATAAGAGAATTTAAGTACCTTTATCTGCACTTTTTTTTAAAAAAAAATACAGTATTTAATTTGATTTAAACTGTGTTGAAGGAATATTTAACTGAAGTGGCAGTTATTCTGCTCTTCAAAAACTTGAACTGAAGCTAGTGTTGCTGAATTTTGTTATTTGCTAGTAGTTACAGGTGTGGGGGTAGCCACATTCTTTGATTTCCTGTCCTTGCCTTTTTAAGTGGTGCATTGTGAAATATTTTCTGCTTAAAAACCTCAGCTTTGGCCGGCTAAGAACTTGGTTATATTCAACTGGACGTATAAGAGAATTTAAGTACCTTTATCTGCACTTTTTTTTAAAAATATACAGTATTTCATTTGATTTAAACTGTGTTGAAGGAATATTTAACTGAAGTGGCAGTTATTATGCTCTTCAGTAACTTGAACTGAAGCTAGTGTTGCTGAATTTTGTTATTTGCTAGTAATTACAGGTGTGGGGGTAGCCACATTCTTTGATTTCCTGTCCTTGCCTTTTTAAGTGGTGCATTGTGAAATATTTTCAGCTTAAAAACCTCAGCTTTGGCCGGCTAAGAACTTAGTTATAATCAACTGGACGTATAAGAGAATTTAAGTACCTTTATCTGCACTTTTTGTTTAAAAAATAACAGTATTTAATTTGATTTAAACTGTGTTGAAGGAATATTTAACTGAAATGGCAGTTATTCTGCTCTTCAGTAACTTGAACTGAAGCTAGTGTTGCTGAATTTTGTTATTTTCTAGTAATTTCAGGTGTGGGGGTAGCCACACTCTTTGATTTCCTGTCCTTGCCTTTTTAAGTGGTGCATTGTGAAATATTTTTTGCTTAAAAACCTCTGCTTTGGCCGGCTAAGAACTTGGTTATATTCAACTATTTAAGTACCTTTATCTGCACTTTTTTAAAAAAAATATACAGTACTTAATTTGATTTAAACTGTGTTGAAGGAATATTTAACTGAAGTGGCAGTTATTCTGCTCTTCAGTAACTTGAACTAAAGCTAGTGTTGCTGAATTTTGTTATTTGCTAGTAATTACAGGTGTGGGGGTAGCCACATTCTTTGATTTCCTGTCCTTGCCTTTTTAAGTGGTGCATTGTGAAATATTTTCTGCTTAAAAACCTCAGCTTTGGCTAAGAATTTGGTTATATTCAACTGGACGTATAAGAGAATTTAAGTACCTTTATCTGCACAAAAATACAGTATTTAATTTGATTTAAACTGTGTTGAAGGAATATTTAACTGAAGTGGCAGTTATTCTGCTCTTCAGTAACTTGAACTGAAGCTACTGTTGCTGAATTTTGTTATTTGCTAGTAATTACAGGTGTGGGGGTAGCCACATTCTTTGATTTCCTGTCCTTGCCTTTTTAAGTGGTGCATTGTGAAATATTTTCTGCTTAAATCCTCAGCTTTGGCCGCCTAAGAACTTGGTTATATTCAACTGGACGTATAAGAGAATTTAAGTACCTTTATCTGCACTTTTAATACAGTATTTAATTTGATTTAAACTGTGTTGAAGGAATATTTAACTGAAGTGGCAGTTTTTCTGCTCTTCGGTTATTCTCACCCACCCTCCCTGTTTTTGTTTTGGTGTTAATCTTAGTGGCCTTGCAACTGCCCGCCCCTCAGCCTGCCTCTGTGCCCATCTCATTTGCTCACTCAACTGAGTGCAGTGAGATCATATTATGATTTCAGGCACTCCTACTGTGTACAAAGAGAGCATCTGGGAAACAGACAAAAAAAAATTAAGCTTATTTCCTGCCTTTCCTTTTAAGTGGTATAGACTATTTGTAGGCTTCTGAGCCCCCAAGCCCTTCTGTGTTTGAGGGAAGCCTTCTAGCTTGTTTTTTCTTATAACTAGCCAGTTTTCTAGTTTCAGCACTCAAATCTGTTTCTTTGATCTCAGCACTTGTTCAGATAAAAAAAAAAAAAAAAATTTCATCTGCTTTTACTGTACTTGTGTTTCTACCTACTTCATTTTACTTTTGCATCATCTTAAAATACTCAATTGTATTTATTACTGCTTGGTGTAACTCATTCTAAGCCTTTTGGTTTAAACACTTGGGCTTCAGTTGTTTTGCACTGAGAGGGTTTGTGGTCTGCACTGTTGTGGCAGAACAGGTAGCTTACATCCTTCTAGGTTGGGAACTGCTGATTGAGGGCTCAGTGTCTGTTATTCTAAAAGTGTATTAATTCTGGTTTAAGCACTTGGGCTTTCAGGCCAGTTATTTTACATTAAGAGGGTTCGTGGTCTGCACTCTTGTGGGAGGAGAGGCTGGACTCTGCCCTTCTGAGCTGGGAATTTCTGGTTAAAGGCTTATAGTGCATGCATATCTGAACTGCTTCTTACTGAAGTTGGTGCGCCTTATTTGCTGTGGCATAGACTGGATTCAGGCCAGCTGGATCTTGCTTTGTTTGTGTAACTTGAGCACTAATCCAGACATTCTCTAAAGTATTCAATTGTATTTATTACTGCTTGGTTGTAACTTGATTAAAGTGTAGCTATCATTCTAAGTCTTTTGGATTAAGCACTTGGGCTTCAGACCAGTTGTTTTACATTAGGAATGTTTGTGGCAAGCACTGTGGTGGCAGGACAGGTAGCTTTCATCCTTCTAAGTTGGGAACTGCTGATTGAGAGCCCAGTGTCCAAGTGTATTAGTTCTGGTTTAGGCACTTGGGCTTCAGGCCAGTTATTTTACATTAAGAAGGTTCGTGGTCTGCACTCTTGTGGGAGAAGAGGCTGGACTCTGCCCTTCTGAGCTGGGAATTTCTGGTTAAAGGTTTATAGTGCCTGAATATTTGAACTGTATCTTACTGAAATTGGTACACCTTGTTTGCTGTAGCATAGACTAGATCCAGGCCTGCTGAATCTAGCTTTGTTTATATGCTTGTTGTTTGTTTGCTTGTTATTTCCCTGGAAGCTAATTCCACCTAATACGGCTTTTCTTCTGTGGATCACTAGTGATATCTGCATTGCTTACTGTACTACTTCCTTGTTTCACTTGAAAGAAAGTTACTGTTTGTTGTTTTTGAATTTAGTTACTTGTAACACATTGCACTCAAGTTACCTGGCACTTGCTCACTAAAGCAATTATATAAGTCAGCACTAAAAATTAAAAGCACTACACCCTCACTCCCCACTGGCCCTTGTTTTCAATTATTAAGGAATTCCCAATATTATTCTAGCATGTCCAAAGGTCAGTTGTCAATCTCCTCTCCAGTCCAGCTGGTGAATCTGGGAATCTTGAGGCAATGTTATAACTGCCTCATGTACACAGACAACCCTCTCCTCCTCCCACATAACACAAA
Source organism: Protopterus annectens (assembly GCF_019279795.1). Classification (NCBI taxonomy): domain Eukaryota; kingdom Metazoa; phylum Chordata; order Ceratodontiformes; family Protopteridae; genus Protopterus; species Protopterus annectens. The sequence goes on along the minus strand of NC_056730.1, from coordinate 674,451,620 downwards.
TACTTGCGAGAGATGCAGCTATTTAGCCAAACTGGAGGCTGAGCTCTCTCAAATCAGGACTGGCAAGACCAGACAGGAGGAGAAGGCAACTACACACACACCATAAAACCAGCCTCACATAATGCTACCACACCACTGAATCAAACACATAAACACACAAAGACATACTCGGAGGCTCTGAGTAAAATTTACCTAAACAGCAGAGGCCTCCAAAGCAGACACCCAAACAACTGCTACCTCAAGACACCCCACAAGCAACACATAAACCACAAAAGCAGTGTGCAAAGCAGTCACAGCCCTTAAAGCCAAATACAACACCAAACATACTTGTCATAGGTGACTCCATAGTCAGACACACTGGCGTCCCACTCACCAGGCTGAACAAGGAGAGGGTCACAGTAAGCTGCCTATCGGGCTAGAATCCGCCACATAACACAAGCACTGGTCACTCCACGGCAAGTACAAATACGACACAGTCATTGTCCATGCTGGTGTGAGCGACCTGGGGCGACTCCCTGGACTACATGAAAAGAGACATAGAGGAGCTCTCTGATTATGTAGCCCAGGCAGGTATGACCCTGACCCTGAGCAGTATCCTTCCTTCACCAAGAATGATGTCACAATATAGAGACAAGATGATCAGCTTTAACAATTGGCTTAATGTCTGGTGTCATTCAAAGGGGATCCAGTGTCTGTCTGCCTGGGATGACATGCTTGACAAGCCACGTTGCTTACTTGGCGGCTTGCACCTGTCACCCTGGGATTCCGGATATTGGCTAAGGCTCTTGCCACACCATAGTGCCTTTTTAGGCAAGGCTCAAATTCTAAACCTACCACCCTAGAAAACAAAATGGGAAGAAACTGAGGGTAATGCTGCTCAATGCCAGATGTCTAAATCTCAAAATGCAGGCCCTTCTCAGTATGGAGAACATCGATGTCTGTGCTGTAACTGAAACCTGGTTCAAGGCTTTTACCTCATATCATGCACCACACCACAAAAGGAGGTGTATCCATATTCATAAAGGATACCCACACCTCCAGGTTGGTGGCAACGCCTGAAGCCGGGAAACCATCCAGGTGCAACTAACCATAGGCAAAACTGCTCTACAAATTGTAGCATGCTACAGGCCACCCTCTCAAACTCAGGAAACCCACACAGCCTTCCTGAAGACACTGGAGGTATAAATGTATCTCCAAACACCATCATAATGGGTGACTTCAACTACCCAAATATAGACTGGGAACATTACTCAAGCCCTAACTTTCTTGCCCAACGGTTCCTGGAGTTCATAAATTCAAATGCCATGGAACAGCTAGTCACTGTTCCGAGGAGAAAATATACTAGATCTCATTATCACAAACATGGGGACAAAATGCTCCACACGAAGTATATCCCTCATTGGTGAGATCTGATCATAAACTAATCTCACTGGAAATCCACATCCACCCCAAACAAAAAAGACCACAGTGAAGAACTTCTCTAAAGCAAATTTCACACTACTCAAGACTGGTGTGGTATCCTTCAAGGCCCCTGAGCCAGTGGAAACCACAACCCAAACTGTGCAAGCCCTTACAAATGCCTTCTATGAACACCTCCATGACTGCATGGATCAGGCAATCCCAAATAAAACCAAGACTCTTTCCACAAAGGGCAAATGTCCAGTCTGGTGGACCCCAGCCATTAACAAACTTTACAATAAGAGGAGAAAGCTATTACATGATAGAACAAAATCCATAAAAGGGAAGTCACCCCTGATCATTATTAGTAAAAAAATACCAGCACTCATAAAATCAACTAAGGCCAATTTTGAGAGAAAAATTGCCGTGGATTCAAAGGACAATCACAAGGCCTTTTTCAGCTATGTTAGGAACCTGGGTGGAAACTCCCAGATATGCTCAGAATTAGTTCAAAATGATACAAAAATCACTGAACCCACAGACATTGCCAACATACTGGCAGACAGGTTCAATGCAAACTTCACCCCCCTCTCCCCCCCTAAAGGAGAGATAACTATCCCAGCGGAGTGTAGCCTTCCAGACATCTCAAATGCATGTGTGAAGCTGCTCTCTAAAGCTGAAAACACAGCATCAATGGGACCGGATGGTGTCCCCGGCTGTGTGCTACATGAGCTAAATGAGGAATTAAACTCGCACATAAGGCAGCTGTTTAATCTCAGTCTTACCACAGGATACATGCCCAAGGAGTCTGTGGTCCCACTCCACAAAGGGTGCCTCTGCTTAACAAGTCTAGTCTGCAAAGCTATGGAGAGGATCATAATGGAGCTCATAAACAAAGATATAGGGGACTTGCAGACATTGGACCCGACCCAGTTTGGGAAGATCATGCCTTTTGAACTTGGAAACAGTCACCAAGGCCATTGATGAGGAAAGGCAGTCCATACAGCCTACCTTGACCTTGCAAGGCTTGACACAATACCCCACTAGGGTATTGTAGAAAAACTTACCAGCTTAAATGTAAACCCATATGTCACAAGATGGGTTGCAAACTGGCTTAAGGACAGAACCCACAGGGTTAGAGTTGTTGGCGCTATGTCAGACTCCAAGCCGGTCACAAGTGGTGTCACACAGGGCTCAGACCTTGGCCCCGTATTGTTCGGCATCTACTTCTCAGAAGTACAGGCCAACATGGGAGGACTTTGGCTGACAAAATTTGCAGACAACTGCAAACTGGGCCATAGTGGAAAGTGCATCGGACACGGATATCCTTCAGAAGGGACTCACGGAAACACATAGCTGGTGCCAGAGCCATGGCCTGAAGTTAAACACCAATAAATGTATAGTCATACCCTTCGGGAAAACAAGGTAACCCCAAGCTACCATATAAGTGGCAATCCACTAAGCACAGAAGAGGTTATCAGGGACCTGGGGACCCAGGTTGACAGTGGCCTTTTTTTTTGACACTCACGTTGCTAAAGTGGTTAGAAAGACCTTCTACATTGCCCACCTGATCATGAAGGGATTCACATCCAGATCTAGTGAGGTCATTGTTCCCTGTACTCTTCACTTATCAGACCAATGTACAATGCTCCATTCGGGATGTATCTCACCCGACATCTGCAGCAATTGGAGAGACCCCAAAAGTTCCTCACCAAAAGGATAAAGGGACTCCAAAATCTGTCATATGCTGCCAGATTGAAGAAACTCCAGCTCTATTCAGTCGCATACCATCTGCTCAGAGGTGACATGTGCCTGACATACAAGGCCATGTCCAACCCGAATTAATGGACATGCTCCATCTCAAAAATCCAAATCCACCAAAACCACTAGAGCAAGTGACTTAAACCTTAGCACGGATATAAATAGGACATGCTGGAGGGATAGATTTATCACTCAGAGACTCCTTATGCTGTGGAATAAAATCCCGGTCCATGTAAGGCAGAGCACCTCGCTGGCTCTGTTCAAGAGAAATCTTGACCTGTGGATGGGAGATTGTAGGTTTGAATCATCTCTGTGTCACTGCTGGACAGAGGCACAACAAACGAATGGGCACAGTATTTTTTCATATAAGGGGTGGAGTAAGCCACAAAAATTTGGGCTAGGCTTATAAATGCCTTAGGGCAGATAGCCTAGTATAAACCTATGAACCTATGAACCTATTGGTGTGAATGACTTCAGATGTACCTCCCTGGATTATATGAAGAGAGACATGATTGACTTGTCAGAGTATGTGTCCCAGGCAGGTACGACCCTAGCCCTAAGCAGCATCCTACCTTCACCAAGAATGATACCACAATACCAACAAAAAATAATTGACTTCAACAATTGGCTTAGTTTATGGTGTCGTTCCAAGGGGATCCAGTATCTGTCTCCTTAGGAACCCATGGTTGACAGGCGTTGATGTTTTGCCAGTGATGGCCTCCACTTGTCACCTATGGGATTCAGGATTCTGGCCAAGGCTCTTGCCTCCCCATTGTGCCTTTTTTAGGCAATGTCCCAAAGACAAATCTTGCAACATAAAAGATTTGTCAAAAAGCAAATTGAAGGTCATGCTGCTTAATGCTAGGAACCTTAACCTGAAAATGCACTCACCAGAGGCTCTCCTTGTACTGGAAGATGCTGGAATCTGTGCAGTCACAGAAACTTGGCTCAAGGCTGCGGAGAGCACCCATGCCTTACCAGACTATACCTGATTTCACACTTTCCAACCCCAAAATGAGGCCAGGAAGACTAAGGGTGGTGGAGTTTCTATTTACATTAAAGACAAGCACAGCTCCAGATATTTTTGATATCATGATGCACTAGAACTTCTCCAGGTGCAATTGACAATTGGCAAAACACCCATCCAAGGTACAAGCAGCTATATACCCCCTCCATGACTCAGGACACCCACTCCTCCTACAATGGCCTACTTGAATCCAACCAAGTACCCCCTAACACCCTGATCCTTGATGACTTCAAGTACCCCACCATAGACTGGGTGAACTATTCCTGCTCCAATGCACTTACCCAATGATTTCTTGACTTCATCAGTTCTAACACACTAGACCAGCATGTCTCATCAGCTACAAGGGGAGACAGCATTCTAGACTTGGTTCTCACCAACATGGATGACCACAGCACCACCCCCACAGTAAGTTCTTCCCTGGAGAAATCAGACCATCAATCTGTCTCATTCAAAGTGTCTATCCCATCCAAGCCCCCCCCAGCCATAACCAGGCTAAAAAACTTCTCAAAAACTGACAACAACCTTCTAAGGGAAGGTATCAGTCGCTGCAAACCACTGCCCACCTCAGAGGATGCAGACACATATGCTGAACAGTATGCTAGTGCAGTATACACGCACCTGTACAACTGCATGGACTCATCCATACCCGACAGAACTAAAACTTGCTCCTCAAGGAAACACAAACCTATCTGGTGGACATCCTCTATCAACAGGCTTTACAACAAAAGGTAAAAACGGTTGTCCAAGTGTAAAAACACACAAATTCCCAATTCGAAAAACTCCCTCCTTAGCCTCAACAAGCAAATTAGATCACTAGTGAAAACCCCCAAAACCAATTATGAATCTGAAGCAAAGGTAACAACAAAGCCTTTTTTCAGTTATGTCAGAAACCTCCATGGCAAAGCTCAGGTTTGTTCTGAATTAGTTCTTAATGGTACCACTTACACTGATCCTGTTGACTTAGCCAATCTGCTAGCAGATAGGTTCAGCACAAACTTCACCCTCGGTCTCCTGCAAAGGCCCATTCGATATCCCCAATACTTGCCTCGCACCTCACATCTCCATAAATCAAGTGTTGAAGGCCCTATCCAAGGCAATAAAACACAGCTTCCATGGCACCTGATAGTATCCCAGACTGTATTCTGCAACATCTCCAGCAAGAATTAGCCTTGTCACTGAGCACCCTAGTCAAACATAGCCTAAGTACAGGCTTCATTCCAGCAGAGTGGAGAACTGTCATTGTCATTGTCATCCCTTTGCACAAAGGTGGTGCCACTACTGACCCTGGAAATTATTGCCCCATTAGCTTCACAAGTCTGATCTGTAAGGCCATGGAGTACATTATTATGGACCTCATAAACAAGGGCATAGGCATCTCCAAGCACTTGAACCCACCCAGTTTGGATTTTTCAAGGGCAGATCTTGCCCTATTGAACCTGGATGACTTTTTTGAGACTATCACCAAGGTACTGAATGAGGGAAAGTCAGTACATACAGCTTACCTTCACTTGGCCAAATCCTCTGACACAATCACCCACTCAGGCATCATCGAAAAGCTAATAGAATTTGGCGTAAATCCCTGTCTCTTCAGGTGGGTGGTCAACTGGCTCACTGATAGGACCCACAAGGTCAAAATAGGTGCCACCACCTCCAACAGCAGACCTGTCACTAGTGGTGTTCCCCAGGAATCTGTTCTGGGACTCCTATTGTTTGGCATCTACTTTTCAGAGGTCCAGGCAAAGACAAAAGGCATGTGGCTGACCAAGTTTTCAGATGACTGCAAGTTGGGTCCCGTCACTGACTCCTCAAATGATGTTAATAGACTACAAGAAGGTCTTACAGCAACAAATGACTTGTGCAAAAGTCATGGCCTCAATGCAAAAAAATGTATTATAATACTATTCAGCAAAAACATGGCCCCTATTGATTACCACATCAACAGCAACCCCCTAAGCACACAGCCTGTGGCAAGAGACCTGATACACAGGTTGACAACAATCTCACATTTGACTATCATGAAATGGTCAGAAAAGCCTTTTACTTGGTTCATCTCATAAGTAAAGGGATTGTATCCAGAAAAAAAGGAGATTATTACCTCTCTGTATGCCTCTCTCATTAGGCCAATAATTGAGAACAAAGACCCGTTTGATATGTACCTCTCCAAACACCTGCGCCAACTGGAAAGGCCACAGAAATACCTCACAAAGAGAATCTATGGCCTCCAACACCTGTCCTGTATGGACATGCTTAAATCACTATAACTCTTCTCAGTATTGAACAGATTGCTCAGAGGTGATCTATGTCTCGCCTACAAGGCAATCTCAGACCTTGTTCTACTAGAGATGCTCCATATCCTTAAGTCTAACTCCTCATTCATTACCCAATCAAAAGGCTTAAATCTAATATGTGACATTAACAAAACCTGTTGGAGAGACAGGCTTGTCTCCCAGAGGTTGCCCCGTCTCTAGAATAGACTCCCCATACATGTCAAACAAAGTACATCACTGACCGTCTTCAAGCACAACCTTGATGAGGGGAATCCACAAATTTGTCTCAGGGGTTCCAACTTTGTTCCTCATTGACAGGGGCAACAGGTGAAGATTGAAGCTTCTTTTTGGGGGATAAACTCTTGGCTAGGCTTGTAAGGGTGCCAGGGCCATTAGCCTAGTCATCTCCTATGATCCTATGAGAATTTGGACATTTGGACATTATATATCTGTTAAGGCAATAAGAGGATAGCAAGTTATAACACATAAGCTGCAATTCTATATAAGCTAATGGTGCTATATAACTCTGAATTTTTAACCTTCACTCTGGCTGCTTCATGTCACACAAGTTCAGATAATTCTTCCCAACTGATGTATTTGTATCAAGAATTTTCTGCCAACAGTGTCTGCAGCACTAAGAAAACAGCACGGCACCTTAAACTAAGGCTGCAACAGTCAAGACATGAACTAAAACTGGATAAGCATTTGAAAGGCTTTCCCTTTGGCATGTCATTACAAAACATGAAGATGAATATACTACTTATGCCCTAAACAAGAAAAACAAACCAGAGTGACTCTCAGCATAAAATACAACAGAAATTTAGAATATGCATGGCTATTAAAACTACAGTGTACTAAGAACCATGCGAAACAGAGCACAAAACACTGAAACTCTGCAACTAATATCAGCAAACTGTTAGCTTTCTAACTTTATTAAGAGCAGTACTTAATCTGTTGCTATTTTCAGACCTTTGCCCCCACACGCACGCACGCACACACACACATCATGTTTGGTTTTGTGCAGACTTCATATACCTGAGAAAATGCATACTGACACAGACCCAGTTCTTTCAGCAACTCTACTTGTTCATAACAGTGGTATTTAAAATGAACCCCTATGTTTGGGTCTGCTCAAGCACAAAACTGGATGCTAACACAAATCGGGTTATTCTAACAAACACTCAGAAAATACATGTTAAAACAGATCCAGTTATTGCAGTGACTTTTACAGTTTATAACAGCAGTATTTGAAATCAGCCCCTATGTTTGGGTCTGCTCACACACAAATGGATGCAATTTTCTAAGTCAAGAGTATTATTTAAAATCTGTGCATATCATTGTTCTATGTTCATACACACAAAATGCATGCTAACAGACAGTTACTCCAGCAACTTTCTAAATTTATAACAGCAACATTTAAAATCTGTCTCTATTACTGGGTCTTTCTTCTCACACAGAAAATGAATGTTAACACAGATACAGTTATTCTGGTAACTTTTCCAGTTTATAACAGCGGTATTTAAAATCAATCCCTATGTTTGGGTCTGCCCACACACAAATGGATGCTAACACAGATCCTGTTATTCTATCAACCATACAGAAAATGGATGTTAACACAAATCCAGTTATCCCTACAATTTTTCCAGTTTATAGTAACAGTAGTTAAACAAAGCCCCTGTGTTTGGGTCTGCTCAGACACAAAAATGGATGCTAACACAGATCCGGTTATTCTACCAACCACACAGAAAATGCATGATAACACAGATCCAGTTATTCCCGCAACTTTCTAAGTTTATAAGAGCAGTATTTACAGTGTGTCCATATTACTAGGTCATTCACACACACACTCTAACAGATACAGTTTTCTAGCAACATTCGACGTTTATAAAAGCAATATTTAACACCTGTCCCTATGTTTCAGCCTTTGTTCTACCATCATGTTTCTCTTGGTCCTGAATCCAGATTTCATATCCTTTACAAAATGCATGCCAACAGATCCAATTATTCCAGCAACTGTCCAGGTTCCCGATCAATATTTAAAAATCTGTCCCTACTTTTGGACCTTTGTAATATCTGTCACTCACACACACATACAAACTGCATGCCAACATAGATCCAGTTATTCCAGCAACTTTGTTTATAACAGCAATATTTAAAAATCTATCCCTACTTTTTAGCCCATTATCTGTCATACATGCACAGGCACACACACACACACACACACACACACACACACACACACACACACACACACACACACACACACACACACACACACACACACACACACACACACACACACACACACACACACACACACACACAAGCTGCATACTAACATACCAGTCCAGCAACCAGGTTTCCAATCAATATTTAAAATCTGTCCCTACTTTTGGGCCTTTGTAATCTCTGTCTCACACACAAATAAAATGTATGCTAACATAGATCCAGTTATTCCAGCAACTTTAAGTTTATAACAGCAATATTTAAAATATGTCCCTACTTTTTAGCCTGTTTCATATCTCTCTCTCTTACACACACACACACACACACACACACACACACACACACACACACACACACACACGTGATTTGCCAGAAAACTACAATTTTATGAGTAACAGACCAAAAAAATGTTAAAAAATCTGGACATTCTGTGAAAATCTGGACTTTCAGAGCTATGTCTCTGACTCCATCTGGGTCCAATTGCCAGGCGACATGACGTTAAAATGCACATGACAGCAAAAATGCACCAATTGGATTTTGGTAAGCTAGGACGGACTTGCTATGGGATGTGCAAAGAGGAAAAATAATACCACAAGACACAGTACTATTCCAGGATCAAGGCAAGACTCAAACAGATGGACTTCTAGCATAACTCAAAACTCACCGTTGCTACTTGGGACTTGGAAATCAGGATCGGTAAGGATTATGGGAACACCACCTCCAGGTATGCAGCAGCCACCAACAAGGTAAGTAAAAGAGGGGAAACAATTGACTGCAGCTGTATTTAATGGGAATTAAACATCCCGCCAAATACAACTGTGGCCAATAGTATTGAAATCCAGTCAGGTTACCACCCCCCTACCCACTCCATCCCATGCTTGCAAGTCAGCCAAGGCAGGTTTTCAAGTGGGGAGGGGACAGGGAAGAAATTTTAAGGACTTTTTTCTGCTACCCCTCCAGCTAGGCAAGTGTACGCTATAGTGTACATAGTGTATGCCTGCCAACACCCTTGCTGTGTGGTAGAATTTTGCAATACAGTTTATTAAAGTTTATTGAATTCAACACTCTCTCTTTGATAATGCCCTTATATTTTTCAACAATGTTTGCAACTCTCTGTTTTTTAAACATGTTCTGATTAGTATCCCTAATTCCTACTGCAAACCGGAAGAGTTTTATGCTAACTGGTATTCAAATTGTATGCTAATTAGATGTGGAGGTTTTTAGCTGGATGTTCCTACTTTTCAAGGGCCTTAGTTCCAACTCTCAATGTCTGCAGGTTGAGAAGTATGTTGCTACCTCTAATGCAGTCCTTGTGTGATAGGTCAAAATACTTACTTAACATAGAGGCTAATCTTTCATCCATACACAAGAAACCACACACAAGTTTGTCAGTGCCTACATCCCATCATGCATTTCAAATCTACTCAAACAACAATGATAATTCTTCTTATGCTGTAGTACATAAAGTACATAAGCAGTCTTCCCTAGCACCAAAGGCCTCGGAGGTCTAAACCAGACTCAGTAAGTTGTCAGCAGCATAATTGTACCTCACACATTACATCTTCATTATAATTCATTAGAAACACTGCTTGGATAAGTGTATATATCAGTCCAACTGTACCCTTAAGGCATTACAGCATACAAAACACAATGGCATTCCTTCCCGATCATGCCCTTAAGGCATCACGGGACAGCCAAAACAGAAACTGCATGTTTTAATCATATGTGACTCCACAGTATGATACAGAAATACTACACTTAGCAGGCTTAACAACTGCAGGGTGATGGTGAGCTGCATCTCAGAAGCCAGGATAAGGCAGCTGACTAGGACACTCAAGTCTCATAATCTCAGATACAGTTATGACACGGTTATTGTTTAGATGGGCATGAATGAAATGGGGTGCACATCCACTGACTACATGAAATTAGACATGACTGTGCTCTCTGAGTATAATCCAAGGCTGGTATGCAACTAGAGCAACATCCTGCCAATGTAAGAATGATGAATCGGTACAAACAAAAGATGTTTAACAACTGGCTTAGTAACTTGTACCACTGCAGGGAGTCCACTGTTTATCAACCCGCATGGAGACTGCTAACTGTCCTACTTGCTTTTCCAAGGATGTCCTGCAAATTTCCACTTGGGGGTTTTGCATATTGGCCAAGACAATCCTCACTCCACAGAACCATTTTTAAGCAATGTAAGCGTGCTTCATTTAACAAATTAGTAAAACCAAAATGTGAGAGCTTAAAGATAATGCTGCTCAGTGATAGAAGCATTAACAAACTGCCCTCCTTGTAAACATCCTAACATAAGAAAATATTGGTATCGGCATTGATACCAAATGATGTGTCCAGTGCTGGACAGTAAACCTTATTTTCCAGAGTTCAATTCTCATTACTCATTCAGACCACCTACTGAGGGTATTTCTGCTTCAAATGGTGGTTTATCTATTTTCCTTTGTGACTCCATTGCTTCAAGGCTTGCTTGGTTAGAAAACAAGTTTCAGCTTCTTTACTTCCTAGTAACTATAAACAAGACCATCTATCACACCCTGGCTATACAGAACATCCTTTATGTCATCCATAGCTCATGAATCATATCTAAACAAGCTTGACTCCCTCAGAACTGAGCCAATCACTATTTTTCTTAGAGATTTTAATTATCGATATTTGAACATGAGCAGTTAACTTATTAGTAACAAACATGATTAACTTTTCTTAAACTTCTTTAATGCAAAATAGCTAGATCAGATTGCACTTTCCCATACTAGATGCACCAATGTATTGGACTTGGTCATTAGAATATAGCCATCTCTATGCATTACAACCACAATTAGACAATCACTAGTTATGTCTAATCATCATGCAGTGGTTTTCACCATTAGAACTTAGCTAGAAGCCCCTTAAAATCCTATCTTCAAAGATTTTACATCAAATGTATGATGACCTTAGGAGATTTAAGAACTCACCTCCACTTGTTGACCCAATAGCAAACACAAGTGCAGTAAATGAAAGGTTCTATTCTCAACTTAACACCTGCATTGAGATCTCAGTTTTGATTTTTAACAAATACAGCAGCATGTTTAGAAACAAATCTCTTTGATGGAACCCCAACATAAATAGCAAAAGAAAAACATACTATACCTTGGGGGAAAAAAACAAAAGTACTGTATCTCACAATTAAATCTAGGAAGCTACACACAAATCAGAAACACAATAAAATCTTCCAAGACTAAATTTGAACTGAAAATCATCTATCCAAGTTAACCAGACATATTTCTTCTACTGTGTTAGAAAACACAAAAATAATACACAGCACTTCTTAGAGCTGATATGTGATGACACTACTTACTCAGCCCCTGAAGGCATAAATAGCATAAATTGCCAGTAAGTAGCAATGCTTCACTGATCTATTCAACACTCTGTTTAACTTCATCATCTCACCTTGTATTTTCCATGAGGCTTAGGGAATAGCCATAGCTACCCCCTTTGCAAGGAAGATCCCACCACTGGCACAGGTAAGTATAGGTGCTGCAAAATAATAGAGCATATTATTGATTAACTTTATAAACTCAGATATTGGGAGCCTGCAGTCCCTTTCATCCAAATATGTTTGGGTTTTCAGGAGGTAGATCTTTCCTGCTTAACTTGACTGATGCTTCAAAGAAAGTAATTGTGACTTTGAGTGAAGGTAAATTGGTCCACAGAGCATCTGTCAACCTTTGTAAGGTCTTATTATAAGCAAATTAGTCAAATTAAATGTAAAGCCCAATATTGCCAAGTGAATACCATACTGGCTGACAGGCAAAACCCAGCACGTTAAGATATTAGATATATTGTTTTCCAAAAGGCCTGTTATCAGTGGCATACCACAGGGCTGGGTTATCGGGCTGTTCCTATTTGTTATATATATATTTTGGATGTCAAAGTTGATGTCAAGAGGTTTTTGTTGACCATGTTTTCTGATGATTGTAGACTTGGTACCATCATAAACTCACCAGAAGATTCACAGCTTTTAAAAGTATGACTAACACATACAAATACATGGATAACTATTTGAAATGTTGGGGCCCGCTTTAGCAAGTCCCTTAATATGGAGTCTGAATGAATGAAAAAATGGTCTTACTTATATTAAGTCCATGACTGCCATTTCTCAGATAATTTCATTTTCTCTGATGCAATCTTGAATATGGTATATATAAGTTTGTGGGGGCTTGCCCCCCTGAAACAAACAAGTTTAAATGAGAGTGATGTTCAGCATTTGCTCTTGTCCTGCATTTTTGATCTTTTTTTTTTCTTTGTGCCATCACTCAGCATTTTGAGTGCTGACATTTCAATAGAGAACCAAGTAAATGGTTCCAGAACTGTGGAATTAAGTTATATGCAAAATACTGCAATGTCGTATCTTTTAGAAGACAAGATCACCTATTCTGCTGCTTCATAAACTGTACCTCCCAAAAACTGATACTATCAATTAAACTGTACCCCCCAAAAACTGATACTATCAGAGACTTGGGCATATTAGTGGACAATAAGCTCTCCTTTGATCACCATATATCCACTATTGTTAGACAATCCTACTATCTAAACAAGTTGATTACCAAGGGTATATCTTCTTTATCCCGAAATTGTTAATAGATCTCTCTATTTCATCCCTCATTCAGCTCATTATTTAATACAATATTCCCTTTGGCAGGTACTTGCACAGACACTTGATTTAATTTGAGAGATCCCAATGTGTCTTACTAACTTGAAGAAGGAAATGAGTTCCATAACCTATGTAAAATGCATTAAAACCCTATCCCTCTACTCTGTCTCATATATATTTCTTAGGGATGATCTAATTCTTGCATATAAAATGTTAAATTACCCTGTCCTGAGCAACTGCTTTCTCATAGGTAGGTACTAGGTTATCGGCCCTGGGGCCTATACAAGCCCAGCCAAAAAGGTACCCTGGCTTTTGCCACCCAAGAAATTATTTTCCTGTGCCACTATCGAGCAGAGCCACAGAGGTGATCCTCGGGGTGAATTTCCTGTTTCCCATCCAGTCATCAAGATTTTTCTTGAAGAGTGCTAATGAGGAGCTTTGTTTGATATACATAAGTAGTTTATTCCAGAGTATGGGAAGTCTCTGGGACAGGAATCTATCCCTCCGGAATGTTCTGTTTATTGTGGTAACAAGGTTTAGGTCCCTAGAGTGTGTAGCTCAGAGGGATTGGGATTTCTTTAAGGGGAGCATGTCCAGCAGCTCTGGGTTTGACATAGCTTTGTATGTTAGGCAGAGATCACCTCTGAGTAGGCGATATGCGACGGAGTAAAGCTGGAGTTTTTTGAGATGGTCTGCATAGGGCATCTGTTTGAGGCCAGTAATCCTCTTTGTGAGGTATTTCTGTGACCTTTCCAGTTGTTGTAGATGTCTTGTGAGATACATATCAAAAGGGGCGTTGTACTCTATAATGGGTCTAATGAGTGATGAGTAGAGGGGAACAATGACCTCTTTTTTTCTGGATGAGAAACCTTTTGTGATGAGGTGTGCCATGTAGAAGGATTTTCTGACTACTGTGGCAATGTGATTATCAAAGGAGAGACTACTGTCCACCTGTGTCCCATGGTCTCTTATCACACTTTCAGTGTTAAATATACCACCGCCTATGCTGTAGTTCATGGGTACAGAGTTTTTACCAAAGGGGATGACAATGCACTTTTTGGCATTGAGCTTGAGGCCATGGTTTTGACACCAGGCATCTGTCTCAGGGAGGCCCTTTTGTAGGATGTCCACATCGTTAGGAGTTTCGATTATGGCTCCTCGTTTGCAGTCATCTGTGAACTTCATTAGCCAAAGACCTTCTTTGTTAGCCTGTACTTCAGAGAAGTAGATACCAAACAGGAGAGGACCCAGGACTGAACCCTGTAGTACTCCACTTGTCACTGGTCTGAAGTCAGATTTGGAGTCTGCTACTTTCACAGTGTGGGTTCTCTGTCAGTGAGCCAGTTTGCAACCCATCTTGTGACATAGGGATTTATACCTAGTTTAGTGAGTTTATCTATAATTCCAGAGTGGGGGATGGTGTCAAAAGCCTTGGCAAGATCTAGATAGGCTGTGTGAACCACCTTACCCTTATCTATGGCTTTGGTGACTGCTTCAAAGAAGTCTATCAGGTTTAGGAGACATGATCTGCCTTTTAAAACCCGAACTGGGTGGGATCCAGAGTTTGGAGATTACCAACATCTTTGTTTATAAGTTCGATGATGATACATTCCATGGCCTTGCAGACCAGGCTCATCAGACTAATAGGGCGGTAGTTCCCGGGGTCCGTGGTGGCTCCCCCCTTGTGGAGTGGGATAATCCTTTGCTGTGCACCATTCAGCAGGCATAAAGCCTGAGGTGAGGCTATGATTGAACATGGTACTTAGGTAGGGTGCCAGTTTGTTCTGTAGTTCATGTAGAACGCAGCCTGGGATGTTGTCTGGTCCCATGGATGTTGTGTTCTTGGCTTTGGAGAGTGTGGTTTTTATCTGTGCAGCCGTGATTACAGGAACTTTGCATTCTTCTGGTATAGAGATGGGCTCTTTAGGGGGTGAGAGGGGGGTAAAGTTAGCACTGAACCTATCTGCCAGGATGTTGGCAATATCAGTTGGGTCTGTATATTTAGTGCCATTGTGCTGTAACTCAGAGCAGATCTGAGTGTTGCCATTGAAATTCTTGACATAGCTATAGAATGCTTTGTGGTGTCTTTAGAATCAGTGGTGATTTTGTTTTCGTAACTAGCTTTGGAGGATTTTATCAGGGATCGCAGCTTCTTACTGAGGCTGACCAGGGAGCTCCTCCACTCATGGGATTTTACTCTCTTTTGCAAGAGTTTCTTCCTTCTGTTGTACAGTTTGTTTAAGTCCTCAACCTTCACTGTAGCACAAATAGATTCTGCTGGTGTGATAGATTCCTCAATCAAAGAATTCCACTTCTATGGACTAGACTCCCCTTTCATCATGCTAAACAAAGTAACACCCTCTCCCTTTCCAAGAATAACCTGGATGAATGGATGGTTAACGATTAACACAACCCAGCATCCTCCCATGGTCCCTTGCTGAAAGGGGTAGCCATATCAGGCATAAATGGATAGCACTTAACCAGGTATTGCTATGAATCTATGAAAGTATGATCTTCGTCTCTTCAAATTCATCTATACCTAACTTCTGGATACCAGAAAAACCATGACATCATCTTAACTCTTGCTCACACTCCTTTATGCCTCACCAGCATTTACTAACTTGCAAACTAGTATACTGAACAAACTTGAAGCTTGTTACAATAAAGCAACAAAATTTGCGGCAAATTTCCTCTGCATTAGCCACCACTTTCTAGCCCTGAAGCAACTGCACTGGTTCAAACTACCACAATACCTTGCACCCAATTAACTTCTGCCCATACTATCATATACAACCCAGATAAATACACCTCCCTGAGTATAACCCTACAACAATATCCGCCTCATACCCTACAATACACTATCAAATCATTCACCAGCACATCCAGCAATTCTGCTGGAGCCTACCTCGGTTTGGCTTACATATCAAAACTATGTAGGAAATTACCAGCCCATCTAAGGTAAACCAGTAAAATACATAATTTGAAACCAAACAAAAGACAATACTTCTCTGGCACATGGCAATGCTTGTGCACCTCATCTCGGTAATCTAGTGGACTAATAACACCTTCAAACCTTTAACTCCCTATGAGAACTTCTCACTTTTGGCCTTTATGTTGAAATATCTTCACCTTTTTCACCCCTACCAATTTCTGCCTTTCTTAATTTTTCTTGTTGCCCTCCCCAGATCCCCGTTACCCTCCTCCCCATCATTTTCAGCCTTTCTTTCTTTTTTTTCATCGCTTCACAAGAAGGGAGAGAGATTGGTCAGACTTGCTTAGCAAACCTAATAAACAGCTGTTGACACAGGAATCATGCATCCTGGGTGTGGCCTAGATGGTGAGCAGTTAAAAACACTCTTCTTTTTCTCTGCTTCTTTTCAATAACTCTGACAGGAATTTTGTATCAAAAATCAATGAACTCTTCTTAAAATAAGATGGATATATAATTAAATAACTTTAAATAAGTCTCTTCAAGAAAACATCAAATTTGAAGTATTTTACACTATCTTTTCCTGTCAGAGAAAAACTAAGGATTTGGCTTATTCAGAATGAGTCACTCTAAACCTAGTAAATGGGATTCTATAAGTAAAAAAAGACATACAGTCTATTCTCGGCAGCATTCATGAACTTTTAGTGAAGATGGATAACCTAAATAATAAAACTGACTAAATTAAATATGAATGTAAAAAAAAAGTAGAAGTACTGAGTGAAGGCCTTAAGCAGCAGTCTCTGCAGATCTTGGGTATAGAAGAAGCTATGAAGGATTTAGATGGAAGAATGACTGAGATTGAAAATCATATGGAATTTGATTTTAAACAAAATTATTTATATCTAGAAGAAATAGAGGAATTGGAGAGCAGAGCCAGAAGAAATAATATTAGGATGTATGGTATTCCAGTAAGAGAAAAAGGTGATAAATTGGTTCAGTTTCTAAATGCTGTCTAAGACTCTAAACTTGCTTGAAGCCCTTTCTTGTGGTTTAGAGAGGGCACACAGATCATTTTCTAACACTTCCTTAAAGCAAAACCCTCTATCTCCAAGGTCAGTGAACATAATATTTCTTTCTAGTCAAGATAAAGACTTAGTTCTGAAAACTGTATGGACAAATTATCAAATCAAAATATTAGAAAATATATGATTTGACGATAACTATTCTTCATTTGTCATGACAAAAAGAAAGCTTGCATACCTCTTATAACAAACTTAAAGAAAAATACCTTCAAAGCACAGTTTCTTTTCCTGCTAAAATAAAGCCTCTTCTTCTGGCTTTTCCCGGTTAGGGGTCTGCACAGTGGATCACCATCTGCTCATGATTGGCAGTGAAGTTTTACAGTGTTGAGTTGCCAGCCTGGCGCCCAACCTTCCACAGAAGGCACACACATGCACACACTCACACCTAGGGCCAATTTAGTGTGTCTAATCCACCTACAGCATGTCTTTGGGATGAAACCAGAGCACCTGGAGGAAACCCACACAACCACAGGGAGGACATGCAGACTCTGCACAGAAGGCACCCCAGCCAACGATCAAACCAGAAAACCTCTTGCTGTGAGGTGGCAACGCTAACCGCTGCACCACTGTGGCCACCCTGCCTGATGGGCAGAAAATGTTTAATGCCTTAGAAAATGCTATTGAATATACACAAAAATATAAATGTTTAGAAAAAATAGAAGAGAAGGACTGGAGTCTACCTTCCTTATTGAGAAATGCTGCCAGGAATGGATGGTCACTTAATGACACAAATAGTAAAAAAAACTATAAGACAAGTGAAAAATTAATTATTTACATTTGTATTATGCTTTTAATTTCCTAAAGATTTATGTGTAATACTTTGAATGAATATATAAGTATTGCACTTTATAATGTAAAGCACTTCTATTTACTTCTTATCTATTACATATTTTTATTTTGATTAATTAGGGAAGGGCATGGGTAAAAGTGGGATGATGGGTAAAATTGTTACACATAGTAACTTATTTATTATATTATATTTTACTATGAATTTATTAATTTAATAATTTGTGATATTTATTTAAACATATATAGACATAAAAAGTTTTTAATAAGATCCAGTAATTGCCATAATGCCATAATAATTAGATAAATTGGCAACATGGGCAACCGGTGCTCCACACCAGAGGTCAATTCTTCATTGGTCAGATCTGACCACAATCTAATCACCCTAGACATTCACATCCCTCACCCAAACCCCATTAGGGAAACCACCGTAAAAAAATTCTCCAAAGCAAACTTCACGCTTCTTAAGACAGAAGTGGCAAACTTCACAACACCCATGCTAACGGACAATAGAGGTATGACTGCTGAATCCAACACAAATGCACTTTATAAGCACTTACACGTGTGCATGGATCGTGCAATCCCTAACAGAACCAAGATGCTATCCTCCAAAAAAAGGAATCCAATCTGGTGGTCCCCTGCCATAAACAAACTCTACAACAGAAGAAAGAAACTGTTGCAAAAAAGAGTAAAATCCCATGATTGGAGGAACTCCCTGGTCAGCCTCAGTAAGAAGCTGAGATCCCTCATAAAATCCTCCAAAGCTAGTTATGAAAACAAAATCACCGCTGACTCTAAAGACAACCACAAAGCATTCTATAGCTATGTCAAGAATCTCAATGGCAACACTCACATCTGCTCTGAGTTACAGCACAATGACACTAAATATACAGAACCAAGTGATATTGCCAACATCCTGGCAGATAGATTCAGTGCTAACTTTACCCCCCTCTCATCCCCTAAAGGCCCCATCTCTATACCGGAAGAATGTAAAGTTCCTGTAATCAAGGCTGCACAGGTAAAAACCACACTCTCCAAAGTCAAGAACACAGCATCCATGGGACCTGACAACATCCCAGGCTGCATTCTACATGAACTACAGAATGAACTGGCACCCCAGCTAAGTACCATGCTCAATCATAGCCTCACCTCAGGCTATGTGCCCACTGAATGGCGCAGAGCGATGGTAATCCCACTCCATAAAGGGGGAGCCACCACGGACCCTGGAAACTATTACCCCATTAGCCTGATGAACCTGGTTTGCAAGGCTATGGAACATACCATCATGGAACTTATAAACAATGACATTGGTAATCTCCAAACTCTGGACCCCACCCAGTTCAGGTTTATAAAAGGCAGATCATGTCTCCAAAACCTGATAGACTTCTTTGAAGCAGTCACCAAAGCCACAGATGAGGGTAAGATGGTTCACACAGCCTATCTAGATCTCGCCAGGGCTTTTGACGCCATCCACCACTCTGGAATTATAGATAAACTTACTAAACTAGGTATAAATCCTTATGTCACAAGATGGGTAGCCAACTGGCTCACTGACAGAACCCACACTGTGAAAGTAGTAGACTCCAAATCCAACTTCAAACCAGTGACAAGTGGAGTACCACAGGGTTCAGTCCTGGGTCCTCTCCTGTTTGGTGTCTACTTCTCTGAAGTACAGGCTAACACAGGAGGTCTTTGGCTAACAAAATTCGAAGAGGACTGCAAACTAGAAGCCATAATCAAAACTCCAAAAGATGTGGACATCCTACAAAAGGGTCTCGATGAGACAGATGCCTGGTGTCAAAGCCATGGCCTCAAGCTCAATGCCAAAAAGTGCATTGTCATCCCTTTTGGTAAAAACTCTGTACTCATGAACTACCACATAGGTGGTAGACTACTTAACACCGAAAGTATGATAAGAGACCTTGGGACACAGGTGGACAGTAGTCTCTCCTTTGATAATAACATTGCCACAGTAGTCAGGAAATCTTTCTAAGTGGCACACCTCATCACAAAAGGTTTCTCATCCAGGAAAAAAGAGGTCATTGTTCCCCTCTACTCTTCACTCATTAGACCCACTATAGAGTACAACGCTCCTTTTGGTATGTACCTCACAAGACATCTACAACAACTGGACAGGCCGCAGAAATACCTCACAAGGAGGATTACTGGCCTTAAACAGATGTCTTACGCAGACCATCTCAAAGAACTGCAGCTTTACTCTGTCACATATCGCCTACTCAGAGGCGATCTCTGCCTAACACACAAAGCTATGTCAAACCCAGAGCTTTTGGACATGCTCCACTTAAAGAAATCCCAATCTCTCCATGCTACATGCTCTAGGGACCTAAATCTTGTCACCACAATAAACAGAACATGCTGGAGGGATAGATTCCTGTCCCAGAGACTTCCCATATTCTGGAAAAAGACTACCTATCTATATCAAACAAAGATCCTCATTAGCACTCTTCAAGAAAAATCTTGATGATTGGATGGGAGATAGGAAATTCACCCCAGGGATCACTCCTGTGGCTCTGCTAGACAGTGGCACAGGAAAATCATTTTCTTGGGTGGCGAAAGCCAGGGTACCTTTTGGCTAGGCTTATATAGGCACTTGGGCCAATAGCCTAGCACCTACCTATGAACCTATGAACCTATGAAAGGAATGAAATTAGCTGCAAAAGTTAGAGGATTTATGCCATTTGAGTTAGCTGCTTGTGCTACATATTCAGTTCATTTGATTTAACTGAACTGTTTTTTATTATTATATTTTAATAAAATGTAATATAATGATTTATGTGCTTCATGGTCAAAGGTTTGGACATTATAGAAGGGAATAGATGGGTTTGAGATGGTCATTTTCCTTTTGTTAAAGATTTATATGGTGGATAATGTGTTCGGTGTTTATCTCTTCTTGGTAGTGAGTGTGGACATTTCCTCATATGCGGACTTAAAAGCTTGTGCTGTTTTCTATTAAATGCTGGTTTGGGTGAGTTCTGAAATGAATTTTTCCCAGATTTACTATTCCTCAATGCAGGACTAGCTTAGTTATGCATGGAGGCAGCCATTTAGGAGCAGGATGGCAGCATGCCATGCATATTAATGAGGCGCGCTGCCTGAGCTCCTAATCTTACATGGGGCATATAAGAGTGTAGGGGACGTGTCTGAGAGCAGAGCTCTCAGAATATACATGCCCCTGCAATGAAGAACAGCTGAAAGGGCTAAGAAATGAGCAAGATCACTCATAGGTGTCCACATATCCCCACCAACAGTCCCTCTCATGTACAACAGCAAGTATACAGAAATAAAATGAACAAACCCTTTTTTTTTAAATCCAATTAAAGCTAACCGTAGGTGCATGGGTGTGCCCATCGCCTAGGTACTGTTAATACAGCTTAAATGGCTAAAGACAATAACAAAGAAGATATATGCAAATTAAGCCGCATAGTAATAGTGTAGTGGGTAGAGCATTAACCTTACGACCAGGCATTCCCAGTTCGAGTCCCACTGCAGCGCATTCCATATCCCATGGCAAAGCATGTTATGACTAATATTTATGTTGCATAACCCACTAAATAACATATAGAAATGAACTGCAGTAAATGCGCATGTGAGGTGTCAGTATCATAATGAATAAAACACTAGTAAGCAGGTTTAAGCACCAATAAGCAGTAGTAAGCATATGTAAGCACTAGTAAGTGGGTTTAAGCCCGTATGCACGGGGGTAAGCAATGTGCATACAGGTTAAGCACTTTTGAAGCTAACTGTCTGTAAGCATATGTAACTGGAGGTTAGCGTTGCTTACCCTCACTCAAAACTGCACAAACCCACTTACAACTGCTCAAAAGTGACTTAATCACTCTTTATTCAATGGCCCTTGTTCTGCCCATCAACAAAATAAACAGCCTTGCAGGACTTGAACCCAGGACCCTATACACTATAGTCACAGTAGTTAAGCACCAAGCCATCACAGAAGTACAGAAGAATGAGGTATCAGCAAACAAGTCTTCACCATAGTAAAATCAAACTGAACCTGTGAAAGGAATCAGTATACAGACATATGTGCCTCAACCCATTACATAACATAAATATGTGAAATGGAGTACAGCAGTAAGCTCAGAAGTCAGGTGTAATTGTAATAGAGTGTTGAAGTCCCCAATAAAACACAAGGACCCCATACAGTGTACGTACACATGAATCATGGATACCAGGCATACATATAAGGTGTAATGAATAATAAATCAATGCCAAAAAGGAAATATAATGCAAAGTCTAATGTAAACAAAGCTAAGCATTGCACAGGCCAGCTTAGGAGGTGTAAGCAATGTGTAAGCTAGCTAACTCAGTGTGCCCAGAGGTATACCCCTTTAAACAATGCCAACCCTAGGTAAGCAGGTTTGCCCATATCTTAGCCTTTTCAAAACTTGACAATCATGGAAAAGTGTGAGAAATCGGCCCTACTTAAACCCAAGAGGCAAGAATACATCTCATAAATAGTTGTAGCTTCCCCTTGCAGGACCATGTCAGGAAGGGGAGAAGGTGTGTACTTTTGGGTGCAGCTCTGGTGTATCCAGGAGTCCAGAATCATGGCATGACTCCTTGTCAAAGACCATGATCAGAGATTACTGCAGGGCCAGTACCAGGGCTCCCAATTCAGAGGACTGGGACCATCTCGCCCATGACCTCACCAGTGCCACTGGCATACGCCAAACTGGTGAGCAGGTCAGGCATCACTATGCTGACCTGAAGCGGTGTAAGGGGGACCTCTTGGACCAGTGGATCCAAGAGGCTAGAGCAGAAGGCGATGTCCCAGCTGTGTGTATCACCCCACTATGTGTGTAATAATTGCCAGCTCATGTATATCATGGATAGGTATGGCTAAATATTCCTCTTATGTCCTCCACAGCTGCAATGGAGTGGGCCACAAACCAGGAGACTCACGTTAGTTGCCTGGCGAGGTTGTGACGTGAGGCAGGTCAGTAATACTCATGCATTTACTGTCATAGGAAATAAAACTAAAACTATTAATAAATTAATTGCCTGTATAAAACCTGTATTGTTCAAGGCAAGTACTGCATACACCAGAGAATATGGCAGGAAGAGTCTCATATAGTTTGTATGTAAATAAAGTTATAACTGCTGGACTGCATGTGTATACTCTGGTATCATATGGTAATGAAGATTTGCAATCACATAATAGTACTGTTGTATTAAGCACTGTTACCCACACTGTGCACCTTAATAGAATGTGTAGGAATGCCTGTATATGACTGGTGTAATCCCCGGAGGCCATTTAGTACAACTGAGAGACACATAGAAAACAGGGAAAAGGCAGACAACAAAACCCAAATAGTACATGCAACTGAGATGTGAACTGTTATATTTTTAGCTCACACAGCCATGGTTCAAATACTGGCAATGGGAGTGGTCTTCATACAGATCATACCCCACAACTGTACTGATATATCCAGAATGTCCAGTAAAGTGGCCCATATCTGGTGCCTGTCAACCTGTCCCACTGTGAAATCAGTGGGAGGATCCCAGACGTATAGGCAGCAAACAGGAAATACAACTGATTGACACACATCTATGAGAACAAAGCTGGCACACTAGCAACTCTCCAAAACCATATGAGAGTAAGAAGCCACATATGTCCCAGTTACACCCCCATGTTGTCAAGCTGTGGCCAGAGTGTGTACAGTAACAGAGTGAGATGTATGTACATAATAGTAATGTGTAATCTGGTACTGTGTGTGGCAACATTCAGGTAGTGCGAACAAACAGTTTTCCCACAGGTCTGTCGGATACTAGCACTGTGCCCAGAAATACAAGAATGTTATCCTGTACTGGTACTGTTCACATCGGTATTGTATGGCATTGTGACTGATGCAGTTGCTCTGAATAACAAGGTAGTAGTCATCACTGTTGCCCAAACTGTCCTACAACATATAACTGTCTAGGATATCTGTATAAGAGTGTTGTAATACAAGGTCAGAATGCCAAAGCACAGAAGAATTATAAGACAGAAAGCAGATAGGAGATATACAGCAATATCTATATAGCACACACAACTCTGATGGACAGTCTTTAAGTTGTAGCAGACACAGCCATGGTCTGAATCCTGGGAGTGGAGGTAGGCTGCATACAGAATCATACCCCACAACTGTACAGATAAGACCAGGAAGCCCAGTATATGGACCCATATCTGCTGCCTGCCCCCCTGTCCCCCTGGGAATTCTGTGGGATGATCCCAGATGTTTAGCCAGCCAACAGGAAATACAAGTGATTGTCAAACATCTATGTGAACAAACCTGTGACTGTAGCAACTCCTGAAACTGTAAGGAGAGTAATAAGCCAAGTATGTCCTATCTACACCCCCATATTGTCAAGCTGTGACCAGAGTGTGTATAGTAACAGAGTGAGATTATGTGCATAATACTAATGTGTAATCTGGAACTTTGTGTGGGAACAATCAGGTAGTGCTAACAATAATTGCTCCCACAGGTATGTCGGATACGAACACTGTGTCAAGAAATAAAACCCTTCATACCTTGTACTGGTACTGTTTACTCTGGTATTGTAGGGAATAGTGAGTGTTGCAGTTTCTCTGAATAATGAAGTATCACTGATCACCATCAACCACACTGTGCTACATTATATAACTGTGTAGGAAAGCACGTATATGTGTGTGTGTCAAGTCAATAAAGGTTGAAGAGGGCAATAGTCTAGATATGTCCTGGTACACCCACATGTGGTCAAGACAAGGCCAGAGTCTGTGCAGAAAGAATTGGATAGCTATGTGCACAAAATCAACCTGGAATCTGGGAGTATGTGTAGAAACAGTTAATTAATGTTAACAAACATTTCCTCCACAGGTATACCAGGTAAGAGGTGTATACTGCAGGTAAAACCAGTTCATGTATAATGATGACAACAGCCATATCACTGTCCAAACTAAGGCTATAGGGTAGGGTATTAATACTTGTAAGGTACAGATAACAGCAATGACTAAAAAAGTAATGTGGACTACAGGAATATACTAGTTGTTAATTGGCACCTTTCTCTCCCCCCACCATATCTCTAACAATAAACTACATACCCACCCCAACCAGTATGCAATGTCTCCAATGTTCTGATTATGCCATATTGATTAATAAATATTTACATTTGTTTCCATGCATGTGCTATATTAAATTATTCTAACATTGGTGGCATGGTGCCATCAACATACCTGCATGCTGTTCTTATTTCCACTCTGGTCCTGAGCCCATATATGCATGTGTTCTGTTTGCTATGCAACATTTCCATATCTAGTGTCTGGGTTAATGGGAATATCTATGTATGCTGTTATACCTAATCCTGGAATGTGTTGACTATTACTAACCCACATTATGATGATAAAATCTAAACACTATAGCACGTTTGGGAAGGCCGGTCCCAGCAGACCCACCTGTCCCACCTCAGCTGGCCATGGCACTGGGCACCAACATGTCTGGGGCCCAACCCGGGACCTCCTCGTCCATTGGTCCTGCACCACCTTCAGGTGGAACCACCTTAGGGGATGAGACTCGCCCCCCCATGGGAGCGGGCACGGACAGGTACCTGTCACCTATCGCCAGGTCCAGGTTGTGGTGCTCAGAGAGCTCAACCAGCAGCTTAGTGATCTTCTATGCCAGCTCAAGGGCTGTGTGTCATGACTAGAGCATCAGTCTGGCTCTGCAACTCAACCACCAGCACAGGGTTCTGTATCAGGGCTGTGAAGGTGCAGTGGTGACTGCCCATGGGTGGGGACCTCAGTCCCACTGTTTCCACTAGGGGGCTCATGGGCTTCCAATTTCCCAACACCCCTCCCCATCAAAGTGTTTAACCTCCACATGTGTCATATACTGCCCCTGTATGCATCTTGTTTGTCTTGTCTCTTAAGCTACCCAACCTACCTCCCCACATGTACCTACTACCCCTTCCCAACATCCCACTCTCACCTTAAAAAAAAAAGAAAAAAAAAGAGCAATCAGTTCCCCCAAAAAATCACGACCCATGCATAGCTATCCATTTCGCACAAGTGTCCACTGGACACATGTAATCAGGTCTAATTGGCATCACAACATATTATTGTTGTCCTCACCCCTGTTTCAGGGGTTTGAGTGTCCAAATCTACCTCCAGATTCAGTGTATATGCACAGCTGTTGCTGTAGAAGAAATGGGCAGCTATGGACCTTCCCTACACCCTTCCTGCACATCCCTAGCTATTTTTCAGACTGTCTTTCCCTCTTTGTGCCCCTTTTTCACCACTTTCCTACCAACCCTTTTTTCTTTTCTTTTGGAGAAATTTGAGCGGGGGTAAGTGGGAGTAAGTACTTTTAAGCAGCAGTAAGCAGGTTTAAGCCTGTTTGCTTGAGGGTAAGCAATGCCTACACAGGTTAAGCAATTTCGAAGCTAACTGAATATAAGAAACTGTAACCGGAAGTTAGCAGTGCTTACCTCTGCGCAAACCCATGCAAGCCCACTTACAACTACTCAAAAGTGCCTTAATCACTCTGTATCCAATGGCCCTTGTTCTGCCCAGCAACAAAATAAATAGCCTCTGCAAAACTTGAATGCAGGACTCTGCACACCATAGAGATTTACCACTATGCCATGTCAGATATACATAAGCCTGATGTTTTCACATACATATCATCCAGCCCAGTCATTCAACAGTACAGGGAATGTATTCCAACATATATGTGTATGTATGTGTGTGTGTGTGTGTGTGTAGATATTATTATCTAGATAGATATAACATATCTGTATATGTAGATACAGATATAGTATATATATATATATATATATATATATATATATATATATATATATATATATATAAATGTAAACATATATACATACAAATGCATACATCTATAGATATATATGTCTACAACTATATGTCTACATATATGCAGCAATTTATGTATATGTATATGTAAGCAGATATATGTATCTACATAGGTATATATATGGACATACATCTGTAGATAACAATGGGAACATAACATGAACATATATGTCCACATGCACTGTTACCG
Organism: Protopterus annectens; assembly: GCF_019279795.1. NCBI lineage: Eukaryota > Metazoa > Chordata > Ceratodontiformes > Protopteridae > Protopterus > Protopterus annectens. The sequence continues at coordinate 674,424,431 of NC_056730.1, read as the reverse complement.
GGGATGACAGGCCCCATACAACATATGTCTTGTACGATTAGGTATTCCCCCCCACAGTCAAACACATCTGCCCTTCCATACACTGCCAACTGTTGCAGCCCTGATACCCAGGACCTGACATGACATGGGCACAAAATGTTAACAGTACTCCATCCAACCTGTATGATGTCAGGCTGGTATCAGTAACATATCATGCAGTGCAGTCTGGCTCCCATAGAGAATGTACAATGTGGTAGGAATCAACATCCCTAGGATACATATACACAGGCACATATACGCAGATACAGATATATATAAATATATATATATATATATATATATATATATATATATATATATGTAACTACACATACACATGCAGAGATATGTATAGTAAGATGCATATGTAGAAGGTGCACACAATATGGAACAGCCTCTATTCCTACAGTTACCACCTTAGCAACTGGAGACAGTATGAGCCACCCATACAAATGACAATCATTGCCTGCAATATATACCCACAGAGAGATCAAAGGATTTACCACCACACACACACACGTTTGCATAAATGGGAAAGATGTATTTGTGTACTATTACCGTTATAAATGCCATGTCATATAGCTGTTTAGACAGGGACATCCATATAAACTGAGTAATGCAACTGTGAAACAGTTATACTAATACAGTAGTCTGGAAATGTTAACAAATGTTGCTGTCCAGGCCAAGGCCATCAAGTAGTACAATAGTAAAGATAGAATGGGCCACAGGATAACAAGCAATCAACAGCAAGTAATGCAGATGTATAGTTCAGCAGTCTCTGTCTACACTCTGTAAACAATCCCTAGGGGGTAAAGACCTCAGTTGACACAATGGGATGTAACTGTTATATAACAAGGCATAACTGACACCATCACAAGCACACTGACAAACAGAACAGTCTGTATGGCAGGTGGCAGTAGGCCTGCATTTACCCAAGGTGGATTGTATGGTAATGTACATCCATATACCTTAAGGCAGCTCACCCCTGATGGTCTTCAGGATTTTGGACTTTCAGGATTCTGTAGCACTCCCATATACATATATGTATATATAGATATATGTATATATAGATATATGTATATGTATATATAGATATATGTATATATATATAGCTATATATATGTATGCACATCATATGTGTAAAGATATGCCTAGTTATTTTGGTATATATGTAGATATCAATAACTATATGTGCATACATATCTATTCTGATATACCTACTACTGTCACTATATATGTAGATATCCATATGTATATGTGCATATGTGTCTCTATCTGTATATGTGTAGACATATATTACTTTGTATATGTATATATCTGGGTGTTTATATGTATATCTATGTACATATACATATCCATCTATGTATGTTGATATGGATATGTGTATGTCTATATAGATATCTGGTTAATTATATGTACATATATCTTCACCATATGTCCTGACTATGGAGTGTAGCCCTACCTCAGCCCCTATAGTCCCAACTTCATAGTGCAAGGAGATGTCAGGTATGTATTGCAGGTATATTTGTAGACTATTGCTACTGTAATAGGGAGTGTCCTCACAGACATGGTGTGTGTGGGAGGCCACATTTGCATTTAACATGTGCGCCATTGGCTACTGACAGACATCCTAAAGACATCATAGTACAGTACCACTGCTAGCATGTAATGCTCCTGTGGACTACAGGAGAAATAATGGCCAATATATGTGGACAGTCTGACACACTCTGTACAATCCAGAGGTATACACATAACCCCTTAGTGCAAGACATGTGGGCCAATCCTGACAATGTGAATGTTAACAGCCATGTAGATGGGTATAACACGTAACTACTTGTATACATGTGCCCCCATAGGTTATGCATTCACACATCCCTGTTTGTCCTGCCACATAATAACTGCTGGTACAGAGGTGCCATGGCCACTTACTACCCACTAGATATTGACATACATCTGTACAGCATCCCACTTCTCTGTCTGACATACATGACTATTATGGTGGCCCGGCAGCAGTGCATCTGGAAAGTATCTGGACATGACACATCGTTGGGTAAGTACACTAAGCTACTAGGCATGTAACAAAGCACTGTGCAGGCTACAGACAGACTGGCTCAACACTGGCCTATATTTCCTATGGGGGAATGCACATGTACCTGCATATATAGCAGGCTCTACAGGCATGCCACAGCACAGAGTAACATACACCTGTGTGAAAGTGCATAACCACAACCAATGTGAACACAGCCACAGCCACATATGGTATGCTAGTGTAATATTACAGTATATAGACTATCTGTTCAAAACCAACCTCATATGTGCCACTCACACACTAACCCTACATATACTGGGCCACAACACAGTGTGGTCCAATGCCTGTCTGTGGTATGGGACATGTGCATGTATGGCCCTACATACATGTAAGCCAATAGGGTAACATACAGTGGAGCAGCATGTAACATCAGATAGCTCAGGATCAAGAACAATGACAACTACCACAGTCTGTACACAGGCCAAGGTACATATTAATAATACACACACTGCTGACAATCACCATAGGTACACAGACCTCAGTGCTGTGCAACAACCATGGAATGTCCAGGTTATGTCATCAAATCTAACCCCTACTATACATAACATGTGTATCAGTCTGATATTTCACTGGCTTGTTATCAGATATGATGTCACTAATTATGGTGTACAGCACATATATACCCCTTACTGCATGACATATGTACAAAGGTTGACACGGTTGTGGCTGGAGGCACATACACAGGGCCAATATTGACATGTTGCTGTGATAACCTCATACATTTACTGTTGAAACAGGGTTTGTTGCAACATATTCCCTATGAGAGATATAAAGTCAATAACTCTCATGGCTGTCACCATCTACAGACCGCAATCCTCACACTACCTTCTGCAGTTCACAGATAGGTGCTCTATGGGTAACACCTGAAACAAATGGCACTACACACTGGCCAGTCTGCAGATGACCCTACAGATGGGTGTTTCCTCATAAACATAGCACTGACATGGCAAGTATTAAAACATGTAGGACAGCCATATCCACACGCACCCTGTTAAGCCAACATTACTCCAAATGCTGTATAGCAGCACTTACAGTCTGTAGTCAAGTCAGGCACATCCCCTACTGTGTGTTGATCTGTTCCCACAGTGTATGTTGTTAGAGGTAAATCCCCAATCCATCTGAGATGCTGTTTGCCAAACAGATCGAGTTCCTGTTCACAGTGAATGAAAGGCACAACACCAACATGATGCTCCTATATATTGGAGTGTGTTTCCATGCAACTGGCTATGGGAATGTTGACACAGCTGTTCCACATGCAATCAACTAGAGGAGGGCTGCAATTCATGCACAGGCCATCAGCTGATCATGAGCATCACTTAAAATATGCATGCTGCTGCCTAAGTTAAGCAGGTGTAAGTCTCCACATCCATCAGAGAAGGAGGGAGTGATAGAGGCAGACAGAGGCAAGGAAAAGCCAGGGAGGGGTGGGAGAGTAAAACTTTAGCATGGTTATGTCACACACCTACTAGTACAGCGTATCAAACACCTGGCAACTATGTAGTGCTATCACATGTCCATGCAGTTATTGGATGCGCCACGTAGGTTATATATTGAAGAGCCCTCAGAACGTATATGTGATGGTGAGTGACATCTGCAACAGGGATATGATAGCTATGCGGTAGATGTAGTACACATGCCTTTCCACATGAACAGGTGTCAGCTTCAACACAGCCATACTCTCACAGGGACACACACACAATGACCCACTTGGCAGGGCCAGGAATACAACTCATCACTAATGGGATTGCCACAGCACAGTACTGTGCAGGTATCACATGCACCACAGGGGTCATACAGAGGTTATATGTGCAAAGGGTATGTGGAGGTGTATGACATCAGACAGCATGCTTCAGTATGCCAATGGGGGGTTGTAGTGAGTGTGAATGTGGTCATATGCATCATGCAAAACACACAGACACGGGTGCCAGTACTGACATGCATGGGTGCACTGCTTCACGGGTGTGTTGTGGTTGATGGTGCCAAACAGCTAAACAAGGCTAGGTGATGGGTATACCTTGGAATCAGGCCACATAACAATGGTCTGCATTGTGGCTCAGGGGTGTAGTGTCTGGATTTTCCCACACAGGTGGGTATTATATTCACCATTCAGTCACCTGGGTGTGGGTGACTATTGCGTGTGGCCAGTGCTGTGCATTGCTTGCCATGTATGTGTTCCTTAGTCCATGATATGGGCAGTGGCTGGGATGTGCACACCTTCTACATGCATATACAGTGACATGTGGAACTGTACCTGGGGTGTCTGGCCCATGTTGTGTACACAGATTGTTATCAGATGTGCCAGTCCTGGCCTCATGTGGCAGGAACTGTTAATGGACAGCAGGTTGACCCTGCACTTACATTGTAAGCATGATACTGGTATTCCCTGGTGTCAGTGGCATCTATCCATAAAGGACTTGTGTTTCAGGCATGGTATGTCCTTTGTGGGTCACATTTAATGGCACTACAGGTATTGCCAGTGTCCAGTGGGGAACATGGGGGAGGTGCACTGTGAGCATGTACATGTACATGCCTATTGGACACCATGGTTACTATCCTTGGGCAATATGTAGGGTACTACCAACTTAGTGGCTGTTGCCTAGTTGTGTGTGTGTGTGTGTGTGTGTGTGTGTGTGTGTGTGTGTGTGTGTGTGTGTGTGTGTGTGTGTGTGTGTGTGTGTATGAGACATGGGTTAAGAGTGTTTCCTGGGTAATACAAGGGTTGCTAACATTGTTCAGCTGGCTTTGATGTCACAATTAGGGGTATGGATCTGCACCCCAGCCTCTCACATATTTCACATTTGTTATCCCTTTACAGTGGACGTTGTGATATATACTTAGGCTATCATATAAGAAGTTTGCAAAACCCACTCCACATTGAGTCCAGTTGTTACGCACTCACCTCCATACAGGATACAAATGACAAACACAGACACAGACACACACACACACACACACACACACACACACACACACACACACACACACACACACACACACACACACACACACACACACACACATGCACACACACACACATGCACACACACACACACACACACACACACACACACACACACACACACACACACACACACACACATGCACACACACACCTGTCATGTCTGGGCTTAGAACTCCTACCTATCTAGTATACTACACTAAAGAACTACACAGTTACAGGACACGCCACAGAGATTATTGGAGTATTCCTTCCCCAAAGGTGTATTTCACAGTGAATGACATCAGCAGGATTGCCAAAGTAAGGCATTTGAATTGTACTGTGTGACTTGCCTAAAATGCATTGCTCCCTACACAGACATAGAAACACACACAAAACATCCACAACCACCATGTGTGGGAATAGAACCCCTACCAGACTTCTATATCACACTACTGCATGATGCTGTTATAGTACGCACCACAGGGATTGCTGGAATGCCCCTTCCCCAAAGGTGTATTTCACAGTGAATGACATCAGCAGTATTGCCAAAGTAGGGCATTTGAATTGTACTGAGTGTTGTTGTTGTGTCTTTTGGCTTTTCCCGGTTAGGGGTCGCCACACCAGAACTCCGGTCCGCTAATGACTGGCAGTAGATTTTTATGTGCCGAGTTGCCGGCCCTGACACACAACCTTCAATGAAGGTACACCCATTCACGCATGTCTCCACACACAAGATGCTCTAGCTGAGAATCGAACAGGACAACGTCTTACTGTGAGGTGACAATGCTACCGGAGCACCACCACCGCAGTGAATTGTACTGTGTGACTTGTCTAAAATGCATTGCTCCCTACACAGACATAGAAACACAAACAAAACATCCACAACTGCCATGTGTGGGAATAGAACCCCTAACAGAGTTCTATATCACTCTACTGCATGATGCTGTTACAGGATGCACCATGGGAATTGCTGGAATGCCCCTTCCCCAAAGGCGTATTTCACAGTGAATTAAATAAGCAGAATTGCCAAAGTAGGGCATTTGAATTGTACTGAGTTTGACTAGCCTAAAATGCATTGCTGCTTACACAGACATAAAAACACACACAAAGCACCCACAGCTGCCATGTGAGGGAATAGAACCCCTACCAGAGTTCTATTTCACACCATAGCATGATGCTGTTATAGGATGCACCATGGGGATTGCTGGAGTGCCTCTTCCACACAAGTGTATTTCACAGTGAATGACATTAGCAAGATTGCCAAAGTAGGGCATTTGAATTGTATTGAGTGTGACTAGCCTAAAATGCATTGCTCTCTACACAGACAGGGACAGACACACAAACACACACAGTTGCCATGTTTGGGATTAGAACTTCTACCTAACTATGTTATCACACAACAGCAGTACACAGTTATAGTATGCACCACACAGATCACTGGGCTGCACCTTTTTCAAAGGTATATTTCAAGGTGGATGACATCAGCAGCCTTGCCAAAGTAGGGCATTTGAATTGTAGGGAGTGTTACTAGCCTAAAAAGTGTGGCTTTCTACACAGACAGGGACAAACACACACACACACACACACGCACACACGCACACACGCACACACGCACACACGCACACACACACACAGTTGACAAGTCTGGGATTAGAACTCCTACCTAACTATTTTATCACACTACAGCAATACAAAGCTCTGGGACATGCTATGGAGATTACTGGGCTACACCTTTCCCAGAGGTGTATTTCAAGGTGGATGACATCAGCAGCCTTGCCAAAGTAGGGCATTTGAATTGTGATGCTTGTGACTAGCCTTAAAAGCATTACTCTCTACACAGACATGGACAGACATACCCACACACACTTGCCAAGTCTGGGATTAGAACTCCTACCTAACTATTTTATCACACTACAGCAGTACGCAGTTATGCGATGCGCTATGAAAATTACTGGGCTACAACTTCCTAGAGGTGTATTTTAAGGTGGATGACATCATCAGCCTTGCCAAAGTAGGGTATTTGAATTGTAGTGCATGTGACTAGCCTAAAAAGCATCACTCTCTACACAGACAGGGACACACACACACACACACACACACCCACACACACCCACACACACACACACACACACACACACACACACACACACACACACACACACACACACACCTCCATTTCCTGGGATTGGAACTCCTACCAAACTAGTTTATCACACCACAGCAGTACGCAGTTATAGGTCGCGCCACAGAGATTACTGGGCTACATCTTTTCCAAAGGTGTATTTCACAGTGGATGACCTCAGCAGGCTTAGCATAGTAGGGCTATGAGGAGGGCAGTGTGTGTGCATGGGCCATAACCCATTTGTCTAGAGGTTGACACATCACATGTGGGCACACCCAGGGTCATATTCTACAGGTATGTGTATACAGCTGCTATATGACTTCTTCCTTGTACAGTCATGTTGCACAGCTAGCACTTGCACTGCATAGTCTGTAATGCTGGTAGATACTGGTGGCTAGTATCTACAGTGAGTGACATCTGAACTTCATGTAGTTGTGGCCCTTTGGCTATGTGCTGGGTGGGATAGGCCTGGATGGCTCCTTGTCACATTCACCCTCTTCCACACATCTATGTTCATCTACTTTTGGCTTATTATAGGGTGCTGTCCTTAGCTATATGTCTGTATTCCTATCTACTGTGTGTGCAAAGCATGAGTGGTGCATACTGAGGAGTGTCTGCACTAACATCTGTGACTGCCAGATATGTCTGGTCCACTGGTGTTTGCAGACATGGCCTTCATTTGTTTAAGTGTGTGAGCATGCCCAGTATGACCTTTCAGTATGTTGTTGACTGACATTGCCTTCATTTCTCTAAGTGTGTGAGCATGCCCAGTATGCCCATCTGTATTGAATGTGTGGATCAAGTCCAGGTAGTTTGTACTGCAGTGCAGACCTTTGTGTTGTACACCTACAGGTAGCATACTGTTTCTGCAGGGTATCTGTCGATCATTTGGCAATATGGGGACAAACTGTGCAGGGAATAGTGTGTACTGTGGGTGACTGTGTCTGTGCTGCTTCAGCTGCATGGTACTGCTGTTATCAGAGATATTTAGACATGTACTGTTATACACAGTGTTGTTTTCTGTCCTCATGTACTGTCAGGTGGGCATTCTTGCTCACAGTGATGTCTTGGGGGAGAAAGGTGACTGCAGCTATGTTCGGTATTGTGGGAAGACACCTACGTATTCATGGTAAGTTATGCCATTCTGGAGGGGGAGCTGCAGACACTTGGTGCTGGGTTTGTGTATCCGGTTCAGCACCTTGGTACAGTGCTGGCAGAGGATCCTATACTTGTACGCCCATCAACATGTCAGTATGAGCTTATCTTGCTGTGGCAATGCCTCACAGCTGTACAGATTCACACAGGTTAGCCAGGGGCAGGGGCCATGGGTCAGGATACTTACTTATTGTGATGTACGGACAGGTGTGTAGGCACCCATGTATGTGTTTGCAGCCAGGGACAGTGTGTGCACATAGCTTGGTGTCGGACCCTGCACATTCCATACTGCCCATGCTCCCATCCCCCCTCTGTTATTCTAACTTCTTCCATACATTATGCATACATTTTCTGATACTTTCCCTAAGGGTATCATCCCATCACAGGTGTGTGTTAGTGTTGGTCCACAGTTCATGCAGTGGGACATGGTGGACATGTTACTGTGGTTTGTCCACATGACCTTGCATATGGCTTATGTGGAGTGTGTTATGTTGTTATTTGGGTGTCCATGACATAGCATGCATTGGCAGTACATGTGTGACACAGGCCTTTGGCAGATGCCTGTGGAGCATTAGGTGTTACTGCATGCCAGATGTGGCAGGTTGTTGCATTCTGTCAGTCCTACAGTCCCAGACCACCATACAGTATATTCCCCTGGGGTGACAGGGTAGGTGTGATAGGTGTTCATGCCAATACCTCCTAACAGTCTTGCTCAGGTGGTGTGGATGCTGGCAGGGTGCTACCTACAGCTAGGGACACACCCACATGGACACATGCACTTCATGCTGCACTCTTTCACTATTGCCATATACAGGTGGGGTCATACTGTGCCCATTCCCCACAGCAGCGATATGACCAGAGAGGTGCCTGTGGGTGGTGTTTGCATGAGCTGGGTGCATGTGTGCTATGGACACTACTTGCATCTGACACACAGATATGCATTGGGCATTCCAGTTATGCTTGCATGTGCAAGTACATCAGCTGTTTCCCAATACATCAGTCCTACCTCCTTTGTGATCTGTGAGTGTTTGGGCAGACAACACCAGTATCCCCTGCTACAGAACCAGATAATGTGATGCATACCTGTATGTACTTTTCCAAGGGTGTGTCCATTTCACAGTGACACAATATATACTGTATGTTTAGGGTACTTTCCCCTGTGTACTACTTGAATATCTAGACCAACAGCCATGCCATGTTAGTCTTTCAGATGGTGACACATATTACCACCATACATTTGCAATGGCTTACTGCTAGCTTGTGTTATACTGATGGGTATTGTATATGGCACTGCAGTTGTGAGGACTTGTCCCTGTCATCAGCGATAGTGGGCAATTGCCACCAGGCTTACCTCAACATGCATGCATACCGACTACTCTCACATGATATGAGACACACACCAACCTAACACACACATACCTGCATATTGTGCAGATGCTACAACCTATCCTGCTACCTTGGCCACCTGAGTGCATCTGTGCTCCACTGGTATTATACCTACACATACATGTTACTACATGTCTACATAGGGTTGTGGTGAGGGGCACACCTGACTGTTATGATATGTGCACATCAGATTGGGGGGGGCACACCAGACCATTACTGCATAATTAAGTAGGGTGGGGGGAGCACACCTGACTGTTTCTACATTCCTACACAGGATTGGGGGGCACACCTGACTATTTCTACATTTCTACACAGGATTGGGGGGCACACCTGACTATTTCTACATTTCTACACAGGATTGGGGGGCACACCTGACTGTTATTACATTACTACGTAGGATGGGGGGGGGCACACCTGACACTTCTACACATTTGCTATGACTGTACTGGTATGTCAGGTACTCCATTTCATTCTGTATTCTAACCTTCATGCTGACTAGAGGCATATCAGTGTACTGTAGATCTTAGCTTTGATTTATCTACATATTAGTTTCTGACTTCCAACCCTTCAGAACTAACGTCCCACTGCCTGACCTGCTGTAGTCTGTCTGTATAGGCCTGTGGGGGGGGGTTACCCATAGGCATCATTCAGAGGCCATAGCACAGCCTTTGTTTGTGTTTGTTTACACCTGTCCTGCTGGCTGTGACTGTTGTTGGGTATGTGAACCCTCTTGACTGGCATGTGTGAGTCACTTACATTGTGGGTGTCCCGGTATCGAGAGTGTTGCTGCAGGGCTGCCTATGTCGGATGCACATAGTACACTCCCTAGACATGGTTGAGGACAGATAGTGTTATGTTTGGCATCCCTTTTACTGTATGTGAGAGTCAGAGAGAGGTGTTATCCCCTGGATCCCTCCTGTGTCAGTGTATGTGCTATGCGTTGCCTCTTTGCCAAGGCCAGGGCATACTGGGCATGCCTCTTTCTGCCTACTGGGGCAGGCTCAGGTTGTTCTTTCTCCAAGTCACTCTGTGCCTGTGCAGGCCTTGGCAATGGTGGGGGGCTGTGTGACCCTGCCCCATGCTGTTCCTGCTGCAGCTGTTTCCACAGGATCATATTGTGTAGCATGGCACATACAATGACAGTTTGGGTACATGTAGCTGGTAAGTACTGCAAGGCTCCACCGGATGTGTCCAGGCACCAGAACCATGACTTGAGCATCCCAAACACACGTTTTACTATAATTCTGGTCTGTGCTTGTGCCTCATTATGGAGTTTTTGTTCGGGTGTGTGTGCATTTCTGATGGGTGTTATTAGCCACAGCTCCAGTGCATATCCAACATCCCCCACTAGGTGACCATGAGGGATGTCCCCACTGGCAAATGCCTGGTACATCTGTGTCAGATGCCAGATGTGGGAATCGTGATAGCTTCCAGGGCAGCCAGCACACACATTCATTATTATGCCCTGGGCATCGCACATGACCTGGCATTTGATAGAGAGGAAGCCCTTGCGGTTGGAGTAGACCCTACACTGCTCACCAGGTGATGCTTTGATGTGTATGTGCAAGCAGTCTATAGCACCCACTACCTCAGGGTATTCTGTTATTTGGTGGAATAGTTGCATATTGCTGGCCAATGCCTCATGGGTGTTGGGGAAATATACGTGCACACCAACATGTGCTGACATGGCATCCAGGAACTGGTGGAGTACCCTGGATGCTGATACCTGTGAGATCCTCATCATATCTCCAGTTGGTCTTTGGAAGGTACCTGCAGCTAGTATTCTTAGGCCTACACATACCTTGGTTTCCACTGGGATGGGTTCCCCTCTGCTATTTATGTGTGTTAGGCCTGGCCAGCACAGCTCAGCAATTTGCTGTAGGAGGTCCCTGTCCACCCTACAGCGCTCCACTATCTCCAGCTCATGTATCCCCTGGTAGGTTACCCTGGATCTGTACAGTCTTCTCCGTCTCCTCACTGTGGGTTGGTCAACAGCATTCACATCCTCACCAGCCTCAGCCACTTCCACAAGTTGTTGTATGATAGCTATTGCAGCCCCTATCATTTTGTTGTTTTGTTTGTTAAAAGTTCCCTGCTTGTATACACTGGTGGTGTAAAGTGTGGGAAAAACCAGAGGGGAAGGTGTTTGCATAGTTTATAGTAGTGTTCTGAGCCGGGCTGGTCTGTTGCCTGTGTAATTGGCTGATTCTGATACATTTCACCTGCCAGCTATGCTAGTTCTCCTAGATTACATTCCTATTGCTTTTTTCCCTTCCCATTGCCTTCCTGTTTAAGCCCAGGAGTGCACTGAGAAAACAGAGTGCTCATATGTGCACAGAGCTGCTATTTCCTGGTTTAACTTTTTTTATTTCCTTTAAAAAACGGTGCATGGCACGCACACCCACTTAGGTAATGTAAAGAGTGCTAGGCAGACTCAGACTCACACCCTTGCTTAGCTGTGCTTAGCTAGGAGCAAACTTGAGCCACAGGGCTCCAATCCACTTACAGTATGCCTGACACCCCCCCCCCCATGATGTCAGCTAACTCCTAGACTTGCACCAAGCAATTCCTGCTCTTACACTGTTGAGACCTGACTAGCATGCTGGGGGAAACGAGGATTCACCATCATTCCCCTCATTTGCATTGGATTGCTTGCTAATGCATAGTTACAGGTCTCACACTGAGTCTCCCCCGTTACCAACCACTACTCACTGGCCATGTTGTCTTCTGCCTGCTATTGACTTTAATGGCAGAATAGTGACTTTAGTTAGAATGCTTATTTTAGGTTTATTTTCTTATTTTCCTGCCGATCCCATTTGCTCGCCATTGCCCTATGCTTAAACAGCCTAGATTGGCTAAATAAAATTAAAGTTGATTTATTTTTATTCAATGGCCTTATACTTAGCCATTGGCATGCTTCCTGACTGATATGCACTCTTTATTTGGAGCTGTCATGGCATCGTTTTGGAATTTGCAGAAATGTACTCGGTTACTAACCAAGTACATTTCTGCAGATTACACTAGTTCTGCACGGCTGGTTTCCAGTTTCCTGGATCGCAAATTCTCCTCATTTGCATGAATTTCTCCTGCAAATGGGTTAATTTGCATAGGGGGGATTAGTCTGTGCAGGAATAGTGCAGGAGCGCTCGTGCACACCCCTGCAAGCTATTTCTGGATCGCATGGCAGACATATTGCCTGCTGGAGCTCCTGCACTAATCCTGCACACCATGCAAGGCTTGCAGAATCCGGGGGCTTGTGGTTGCAGGTATTTAGTTTGTTTCAAATGGCTCAGATAACTTAATGATGACAGTTTATGTTAAATACACTCACTTGCGGTAGGTCATGAGAGTTCCGCATATGCGGTTTTATACATATAGCTGTTTTTCCCGCTGCTAGCATTTGAGTGCTCATTTTTAATGTATAGTTTCATTGTGAGCAGTTTTCTGTGGAGATTCAAGCACAAACATTCGTTTAAATGTCTTCTTTAATTTGGAGCCTGTAAAGACCTCACACCTTAATCTCCGACCCAGAAGTACTAGCTTTAGAATGTTCAAATGGGTTAAACAGGAATCTTTCTGACATATAACTGGTAAAAATAATTAAAATTTAGATTGTTATGAATTATTTTCATGTTTTTATATGCTACTTACAAATTATAAACTTAAAACTAGATATTACTGTGAATTGCTAGATAGGCAGTGTATTTAAACATTGTAAAATATTTATCAGGCGTTCATTTTTAATATAATAAATGAATGAGAGGTACATTTTGTTTTTTATAACACTTAAGAAAAATTCAGTAATAACTTAATTTTTTATTTATTTAATGAATTTGTTGATTATAGATAGTAACATTTTCTTAGAATAAAACATGTTAAGTTAGATTAACATGACATACTTGCACTCACTGAAACATGGCTCAAGCCGCACATAAAAGATACTGAACTACTTCCCCCAGGCTATAACATAATAAGATCAGACCTAACACATAAAAAAGGGAGAGGTGTAGCTTTAATTTATCCCAATGCTCTCACTTTACTTCCATGTACCAAACTCATCCCCTCCTTCTCTACAGCTTAAATGAACTGTTAGGTAGTCTAGACTGTTTGTAGGCTTCTGAGCCCCCAAGCCCTTCTGTGTTGGAGGGAAGCTTTCTAGCTTTGTTTTGTTTCTTATAACTAGCCAGTTTTCTAGTTTCAGCACTCAAATCTGTTTCTTTTAACTCAGCACTTGTTCAGAACTCATTGTAAGCACTACATAAGCTGCAAATTACTAGAGCACTCAACTTTCCTCACTTGTCTAGTGGAAAGCAGTTTTTAGTACTTAATAAATAAGCACCTATCCAGGCATGTCTAAGGGTCAGCTCCCAGTGATTTCTCCTGTCTACCTGATGAATCTGGGCATCTTGGGGCAATGCAGCAATTGCCTCATGTACACAGACAACCCTCTCCTCCTAACACCCAACACTACAACCTGTGAGAGATGCACTTATATAGTAAAACTGGAAGCAAAGCTCTTTTCACCCAAGACTAGACTAGACAGTCAAGAGGAGAAGGTAAACACTTGCACCACACCACTCTCATCACATAGTCCCTCAAAACCTACACCACCAAAACACACACATAGAAACACAAAACACACACCTACATTCATGGAGGCACTCAATAAAAACCTGCCCAAGCATCAGGGACATCCAAAGCATAAACCCAAGCAAACTCCACCCCCCAACACAACCCAAATGACACATAGCCCACAAACTCAGTGTGCCACTCAACCACAGCCCATAAGGCATAACAACGTACACAACACTCTAGTCATAGGTGACTCTATAGTCAGGCACACTGATGGTCCACTCACTAGACTAAACAAGCAGAAAGTTACTGTCAGCTGCCTGTCAGGTGCCACGATCCGCCACATAATGCATGCACTCAGGTCACTCCACAATAAGTACAAATATGACACTGTCATTGTCCATGTTTTTGTGAATGACCTGAGATGTACCTCCCTGGACTACATGAAAAGAGACATGGAGGAGCTCTCTGATCTTATATCCCAGGCAGGTATGACCCTAACCCTGAGTAGCATCAAGCCATCACCCAGAATGATACCACAGTACAAGGACAAAATGATTGACTTCAACAATTGGCTAAGCTTCTGATGTCATTCTAAGGGGATCCAGTATTTGTCTACCTGGGACGACATGATCGACAGACCACAATGCTTTGCCAGAGATGGCCTGCACCTGTCACCCTTAGGATTCCCAATACTGGCTAAGGCTCTTGCCACCCCTATAGTGCCTTTTATAGGCAAGGTTCAAATGACAAATTCACCACCGTAACAGGTACAAACAAGCAAAATCTGAAGGTAATGCTACTCAATGCTAGAAGTCTAAACCTCAAAATGCACTCACTCAAGGCACTCCTTAAAATGGAGAACATTGACATCTGTACAGTGACAGAGACCTGGTTCAAAGCTCCAGAGAGCACCCCTGCATTACCAGGCTACAATTCATACCACACCTTTCGGCCACCTAACCCAGAATGAAGCACTAAAGGTGGAGGTGTGCCCATATTCATTAAGGATATCCACACCTCCAGGCTAGTTGCACAGCATAATGCATCCGAGATTATCCAAGTGCAACTAACTCTGGGCAAGACCGCAATCCAAATTGTAGCTTGCTACAGACCCCCCACCATGCCCCAGGATTCCCACTCCTCATTTCATGATACACTGGAAAGTATTAGGGTACAACCCAACACCCTAATAATGGGTGATTTCAACTACCCTACCATTAGCTTGGAAAATTACTCATGTACCAACTCTTTTGCTGAACGTTTTCTAGAATTCATAAATTCCAACGCCTTGGATCAACTTAGTCAATCCCCACCAGGGGCAGCAATATTGTAGACCTGGTCATTACCAACATGGGAAACCAGTATTCCACACCAGAGGTCAATTCCTAGTTGGTCAGATCCAACCACAAGCTAATCAGCCTAGACATCCACATCCCACCCTCACCCCCAATTAGGGAAACCATCGTAAAAAACTTCTGCACAGCCAACTTCACACTTCTTAAGACAGAAGTGGCAAACTTCATGACACCCATGCGGATGGAAAATAGAGGTATGACTGCTGAATCCTACACAAATGCACTTTATAAGTACTTGCACGAGTGCATGGATCACGCTATCCATAATAGAACCAAGATGTTATCTTCCAAAAAATGGAAGCCAATCTGGTGGTCCTCTGCCATAAACAAACTCTACAACAGAAGAAAGAAACTTTTGCAAAAAAGAGTAAAATCCCATGACTGGAGGAACTCCCTGGTCAAGAAATAAGAAGCTGAGATCCCTCATAAAATCCTTCAAAGCTAGTTACGAAAACAAAACTGCCACTGACTCTAAAGACAACCACAAAGCATTCTATAGCTATGTCAAGAATCTCAATGGGAACACTCAGATCTGCTCTGAGTTACAGCACAATGGCACTAAATATACAGAACCAACTGATATTGCCAACATCCTAGCAGATAGGTTCAGTGCTAACTTTACCCCCCCCCTCACCCTCTAAAGGGACCATCTCTATATCGGAAGACTGCAAAGTTCCTATAATCACGGCTGCACAGGTAAAAAACACACTCTCCAAAGCCAAGAACACAGCATCCATGGGACCTGACAATATCCCAGGCTGCGTTCTGCATGAACTAGAGAATGAACTGGCACCCTACCTAAGTACCATGTTCCATCATAGCCTCACCTCAGGTTTTGTACCCACTGAATGGTGCACCGTGAGATGGGTCGCAAACTGGCTCAAGATGGGTCGCAAACTGGCTCAGATGGGTCACAAACTGGCTCAAAGACAGAACCCACAGAGTCAGAGTTGCTGGAGCCATGTCAGACTCAAAACCAGTCACAAGTGGCATCCCACAAGGGTCTGTCCTGGGACCTCTCTTGTTCAGTATTTACTTTTCTGAGGTACAGGCCAACATGGGAGGACTATGGCTCACCAAGTTCATAGATGACTGCAAACTGGGCGCCATAATTGACTCTCCAGCTGACACAAATATCCTTCAAAAAGGTCTCACAGAGATGGATAACTGGTGCCAGAGCCATGGTCTAAAGCTAAATGCCAAAAAGTGTATAGTCATACCCTTTGGCAAAAACAATGTGCTCACAAATTACCACATAGGTGGTAACCCATTAAGTACAGAGAAAGTAATTAGGGATCTGGGGACCCAAGTTGATAGAAATTTCTCCTTTGACAACCACATTGCCAAAGTGGTTAGAAAGACCTTCTACATAGCTCACCTCATCAAGAAAGGATTCACATCTAGATCAAGAGAGGTAATCATGCCCCTTTATTCATCCCTCATCAGGCCCATCATAGAATACAATGCCCCCTTTGGGATGTACCTTACCCGACACCTGCAGCAATTAGAAAGTCCCCAAAAGTACCTCACCAGGAGGATCAAGGGACTCAAACAGATGCCATATGCTGCTCGGTTAAAACAACTCCAGGTCTACTCAGTTGCATACTGCCTACTTCGAGGTGATCTATGCCTGACATATAAAGCTATGTCCAACCCGGAATTAATGGACATGCTCCACCTCAGTAAATCTAAATCCCTTAGAGCCAAGCGCTCGAGGAACTTGAACCTCAGCACAGAAATAAATAGAACATGCTGGAGGGACAGATTCATAACCCAGAGGCTCCCTTCACTCTGGAATAGAATTCCAATTCATGTTAGGCAGAGCACCTCACTGACTCTCTTCAAGAAGAATCTTGATGAGTGGATGGGGGATCGTAGGTTTGTCCCGGGGATTACTTCCGTGTCACTATTAGACAGAGGCACAGTAAACTAAACATTAAAAAGGGTGCAGTATACTCAAATCAAGGGGTGGCGTAAGCCAAACACAATCTGGCTAGGCTTATAAATGCCCCAGGGCAGATAGCCTAGCATGAACCTATGAACCTAACCTATGAACCTATGACAGTTATCCCACTCCACAAAGGGGTAGCCACAACGGACCCTGGGAACTACCATCCCATTAGACTGACGAGCCTGGTCTGCAAGGCCATGGAACGTATCAACATGGAACTCATAAACAAAGACATTGGTAATCTCCAAACTCTGGACTTTACCCAGTTTGGGTTTGTAAAAGGCAGATCATGTCTCCTAAACCTGATTGACTTCTTTGAAACAGTCACCAAAGCCATAGATGAGGGTAAAATGGTTCACACAGCTTATCTAGATCTCGCCAAGGCTTTCGACACCATCCCCCACTCTGGAATTATAGATAAGCTCACTAAACTAGGTATAAATCCCTATGTCACAAGATGGGTTGCCAACTGGCTCATGGACAGAACCCACACTGTGAAAGTAGCGGATTCCAAATATGACTTCATACCAGTGACAAGTGGCGTACCACAGGGTTCAGTCCTGGGTCCTCTCCTGTTTGGTATCTGCTTCTCTGAAGTGCAGGCTAACACAGAAGGTCTTTGGCTAACAAAGTTTGCAGATGACTGCAAACTAGGAGCCATAATCAAAACTCCTAACAATGTGGACAAACTACAAAAGGGCCTCACTGAGACATATACCTGGTGTCGAAGCCATGGCCTGAAGCTCAATGCCAAAAAGTGTATTGTCATCCCCTTTGATAAAAACTATGTACCCATGAACTACCACATAGCTGGTAGTCTACTTAATGCCGAAAATGTGATAAGAGACCTTGGGACACAGGTGGACATTAGTCTCTCCTTTGATAATCACATCACCACAGTGGTCAGGAAATACTTCTATGTGGCTCATCTCATCACAAAAGGATTCTCATCCAGAAAAAAAGAGGTCATTGTTCCCCTCTACTCATCACTCATTAGACCCATTTGGTATGTACCTCACAAGACATCTACAACAACTGGAAAGACCACATAAATACCTCACAAAGAGGATTACTGGCCTAAAACAGATGCCCTACGCAGACCGTCTAAAAAAACTACAGCTTTACTCCATCGCATATCGCCTACTCAGGGGCGATCTCTGCCTAACATACAAAGCTATGTCAAACCCAGAGCTGTTGGACATGCTCCACTTAAAGAAATCCCGATCCGTCCGAGCTACATGCGCTAGGGACCTAAACCTTGTCACCACAATAAACAGAACATACTGGAGGGATAGAATTCTGTCTCAGAGACTTCCCATACTCTGGAACAGACTACCTATCTATGTCAAACAGAGCTCCTCATTAGCACTCTTCAAGAAAAATCTTGATGATTGGATGTAAAATAGGAAATTCAGCCCAGGGATCACTTCTGTGGCTCTGCTCGACAGGGGCACAGGAAAATAATTTTCTTGGGTGGCGAAAGCCAGGGTACATTTTTTGGTTAGGCTTATATAGGCCCTAGGGCCAATAGCCTAGTACCTACCTATGAACCTATGAACCTATGAAATCTTGAGACCTTCCTTAAAAATTGGTAATACAAAACAACTATGTATTCCAGTCCTATACATACCCCCAGGGAACCACATCCCCATATTAGAAAACATCCTATCCTGGATTTCCCAAAACATATTGAATGAAACCATCATCATGGGGGATACCAACATAAATTGTCAAGATCTAAATTCCAGTAACTCCAACAATAGCATAAACCTTTATGGTTTTACTCAGCTCATCTCTGCCCCAACTAGATTCTCAAAAAATAACACCCAAGGAACCACACTTAACTTGATCTTAGTAACAGATCCCCACAAATACACCAACACCAGAACCCTACAAATAACATGGGTGATCAGCTACCCACATACACCAACAAGACCATAACCCACATCATCAGAAACCACAAGTATAAAACCTCACTCAGTTTATCTTAATTTGACCAACACCAATTTAACTAAATACTAAAATCTATAAATTGGTCCAAACTAAAAATTCTACCTTTAGACGAAGATGTCAGCAACTTCAACAAAATATTCCTAGAAATCCTCAATAGCTTAGCCCCACTCCACTGCAAGAGAGTAAGAACTAATCATACTCCTTGGCTAACCAAAAACACCAAAAGACATCTTGTAATAAGAGACAAAGCCTGGCAGAAATGGAAAAAATCCCAAAAATAACATTAACTTTCTAAACTATAGATAACTATGCAACCAGGCAAAGGAAATGATAAACAAAGATAAGAAACTCTACTTCTCCCAACAGTTAACCTCCCACAAAAACAATCCCCAAAAATTCTGGCATACTATATCTCAGCTCCTTACCTCAGCAACCAAAGAAAATTCATCCCCTGCCACTGATAAAACTCCATCCCAAATAGCAGAAGCTTTCAATACACACTTCATAGAGAGCATATGCAATCTACTCAATCCATCCACCCCAGCCCTCAAACTTTCATGCTCCTCACAACCCCAGCCCTTCCCACTCTCCTCACAACCCCAGCCTTCCCCAAACTAACACAAAACGTCCCTTCATCTTCCCATAACTAACAAGTCTTCCCAGAAACTCATCAACATATTTGCCCCCAAACTCTGCAACATGTCCCCACTCAAGTTATCCATAGGTTACTTCTCAAACTATACCCTTGCTCTCCATCTGTCGACAACCTCCCACCAGAGTACTTAAAAATAGCCACTGATGCCATAGCTTATCCTATCAGTATTCTCACTAACCAATCCATCTCAGAATCTTACATCCCCTCCTTCTGGAAAAATCCATAATAACTTCCCTGCACAAAGGAGGTAAATGCTTTGGTATCTCAAAATATCGCCCCGTCGCTATACTGTCTACCCTATCCAAACTATTACAAAAATGCATACATAAACAACTGCTTAATCACACCCTACAAAATAATCTCACCCCCACCCAACACGGCTTCAAACCTTCCCATAGTACAACCACTGCATTACTCTCCTTTACAGATATAATCAACAAAGGCAGGGAAACCAGACTACTAATATCCATTATACTTCTAGCACTATCTAAGGCTTTTGATATTGTTTCCCACCTAAAACTCCTGCAACAACTCTCTACTCTTGGTCTTTCCACTTCTGCCCTTCTGTGGTTCAACAATTGCTTAACATGCATACAACAATGTGTAAAATGGCAGGGAACCCTCTCTAACCTTCTACCTAACAACATTAGAATCCCTCAGGGGTCCATTCTCAGACCACTACTCTTAACCACTTTGTTAATCTATACTGTGCCTCACATCAAAGCTCCTTGATACAATACACCAATAATTCTACTATCATCTCTACCTCCAATGACATAAAACACCTCCAGTAACTAACGCAGACCCCCTTCAGTTCCATGGAGACCTGGCTAAACAATGCCCAGCTCTTGCTGAACCCAAGTAAAACTAACTTTTCACACCCAAAAATCTCTCAACCAAATTTAAGATATTTTCTCTTAACAAAACCCAAATAGAAGTCATCTGCCAAGCCAAACTATTAGGAGTAATCATAGACAATAAGCTTTCTTTTGATCTACATATTCAAAATGCAATCAAGAAAACCCACTGCAAACTCAGAATGTTATACCACCACAAAAAATTCATGAGTTCAGCCACAACAACCACCTTGGCTACTACCTACCTAACTGCTCCACTCTCTGCTGCCCCCATTCTGACAAACATCCAGACTACCCTAAAAACAAATTGGAATCCTGCTATAATAAGATCACCAAATTTGCTATAAATGTACCCCACAACACTCACCACTGCACAGTTCTCCAAATCCTTAACTGGCTCCATCTACCAAACCTCTTACACCATCAACAACTTAATATGGCACACAAAGGAATATATCAACCCCACACTTGCCCATCACTTAACTCTCTCCTGCAAACCTATTTACCCACCAGGACCCTCCAATCTGAAGACAAACAACTAGAAACCCTACATAGGCAAAAGAAAAAAAGCTGGACAATGTCTACTCTGGAATGACTTACCAACGCGTTGGAGAAAGACTTTTTTCACCTGAAGCATCTACAAACTCAACGCTTACATTTTCAATACTGCCTTGAAAAAAGGATTGTACCGAGGGGCCTACGAGTCTTTAATATGCAAAGCCAGGGTGAGCACTATCCTGATTTACTCTCGAAGTGGCAGCAAATAAAACCTTGAGGTAAGCAGGCAGTACTTACAACTTCTTATTGACTTTTTTAGTCCCGAGGAGGCTATCCTCGTACAAAATATAAAGAAACAGCAAGAATTTATTTTTGGTAACTTCTCGAAAACCACTATACAGCCATTATTCGAAAGTTTGCTTGATGGAGTTTCAGCGTTTGAATGCAAGCTACTCCACCAGAAAAGAAACAAGATTGTGAGGGACAGTAATGATTTCAGACTAGGCCATGTCTTTGCGTGGCCTAGATATGGGCATAACTCAAATGAAACTGCTGGTAACACTGTAAATGAAGAAAGAGTCCTAAATGTAAATTTGAATTTGAGTGGACAGAATGTAGTAAATCATGTATTGCATGAAGCTACAAACTCTGATAACATGAAAGCTATGAACTCTAATAGTATTAGTTCTCAGTTAGAGGGAACTATTATGAATTCACACTCTGATATTGAGATTGTATTGTTAAATGAGGCTATTAATGTGATCAACAGAGAGGCATCACAAATACGAAATGACCTGAATGTAAACTCAAATATATCGGATACCAGTGATGTTACTCATTTGAATGATGATCAAGGCCCAGATAATATACAGGTACAGAATCTATACCCAATTGTACAGATAGAAAAGCACAGACCAGCTGTTGTATCACAGCCATTTGAACAGGCAGTCAGACCGAAGGTTCCAAATAAAGTTGCTGGTCAGCCATTTGGAGTAAGGGGAGATATTTCTTTTCCCCTTCCAGTCCGAAAGGACAAGGGTATAAGAAGGACAAGGTCTATGAGCAGAGGCCGACAAAAAAGAAAACACTCAGGGGAGTTTATACCACATCAAACAATAAAGAAGATGTGGACAAGCAACAAACATTAATATGTAATATATCTGGATATAGATTGTCTTTAAATGAAGAGAGTTTGCTAAGTAAAGGCCTAAACTTTATTCCTAGAAGTTTCAGTAAATTAACAGACACTGTGACAGATGTGAAACTATTTTGTCTAAATGTGATGCTTAAATTGATATATGGCCATCAAGATTCACAGATAGGTAATGAATCATTGCAATCAAGTGAACAACCTATGTTTAAGAATTTGAGTGACTTTGTACCCCCACATCATCCATTAGTAGAAGCATATCTAAAATTAACTTAGGATGAACTTTATGAGTATTATAGGGAGAATAGACAGAGGAGAGTAGATAATCTCACTTATAGTGAGAAACAGAGTTTGAAACGGCTGCAGGCCGAAGAATCTATCATAATATGACCAGCAGATAAAGGTGGTCGTATAGTCATCATGGATATGGATCATTATCACCGATCCATGGTTGAACATTTGAATGATAGGTTTTATAAGGTCATTCACATGAATGAAATACAGGATACTATTGGATATGTGAGGAATACTTTGCTGGACATCTTTAGAGGAGGGATTATACAGCAGGAATTATTAGATTATTTATTTATTAAGACACCTCTGATTCCGGTGATTCATGGACTTCCCAAAATCCATAAAGATGTTTGCAACCCACCTATGAGACCGATAGTCTCAGGGCAAGGTTGGGTTACTGAACATATGTCGGTATATGTAGAGAAACATCTTAGACCAATTTTGAACAAGAATACCTTTGTATTAAAGGACTCTAAACAGTTGTTGATTGAATTATATGAATGCCTGAAACAATGTAACAATATTGATGGATATTTGTTTGTCACATTAGATGTGCAATCATTATTTACGGTAATACCTAATGAACTCGGCATTCAATATATACATGATTATTTATTCAAACATAGTGATTATACACCAGTACTGATTGATTTAGTTGTGCACTTGTTAGAGCTAGTATTAGAAAATAATATCTTTATGTTTGAAGATACTGCATACAGACAACAGGATGGTGTGGCCATGGGGACCCCATCTGCCAATAGTTACGCTAATACGCTTTTGGCACATTGGGAAGAAGAAGTTTTATTCCACACGAGCCCATTTAAGGAATATGTCATTTTCTATCGTCGTTTTGTAGACGACCTCTTCATCATTTGGAATGGGGGTGAAGAACAACTGAGATCCTTGCTTACTATGATGAATGGTCTAACAGATTTTTTAAATTTTACCATGCAATATTCTGAATATAAGATTGATTTCTTAGACTTATATATAGAGAGATTAGAGTGTGGATTAATAAATACAGGCATATATTGTAAATCATGCTATTATAATACGCTATTGATGAGGTCAAGCATGCACCTCCCATATATTTTCAGAAATATTATTAAAGGTCAAGGGATGAGAGCCTCTAGGCTGAATCCTACTGAGGTAGGGTTTGAGGCAGAGATTGATAATTTGAGAACTATGTTCCTGGAGAGAGGCTATAGTCATCAGGAAATATATGACAACTTGAATAAAATCCCTGATTTCAGGTTAAGCGTAGCTACACCATACTTTGGACCTCCTTATACTTATGATAAGGATGGAACAAGGGGTCAAAATCATGTGTCAAAATCTCTACTTTCTACACTTCAGACCATGCTGATGTTAGAGACTTGATCACTAGGCATTGGTCGATTTTATGTGTAGATAATGATTTAAAGAATATAGTTGGAGAGAAGCCACGCTTTCTCTTTAAGAATAGATATAATCTAAAGAGAATGCTATGTTGTCCCAGACAGAGGTTTACTGTCATGGATATTGGGGGTACCAAACCATGTGGGCAATGTAACTATTGTTGTTATATAGATACAAGCACAAGTTTTATGCACCCAGATTTATGTAGAGAGTTTAGTACACATGTTAATGCTGATTGTAGAACTATTCACGTAGTTTATTTAGCAGTTTGCCAGGTTTGTTTCTCCTTCTATGTATCCAAAGAAAGGATACGTGAACATATATATCATATGAAAAAGAGGTCTCCATATAATGCTCTAGCCAAGCATGTTATCCAGCGAGGGGAAACACATACATTCCTATTCAAAGTTTTAGAAGTCATCACACCTAGTATACGTGGAGGTGACGTTAGGAATCACACAGAGTGTCAGGAAAGCAACTGGATAATCAGACTGAGAGCAGACAGAGACTCTGGACTTAATGAGAGAGCCTCAATAAAACCTAAACTTAGGAAACTTAGGAACATAAAATAGGATGTGATTTCCTAGAATTAAGTATAGGGATTTAGTGCAGGAATATATATGTCACTAGAGTATTTTATGAAGTGTATATACGCATAAAATTTTAACATTTTTATGTAATTTTTAGATAGTTTATTACTGAAATATATGTAGAGAGATATTTTATATATGGTTCTCATATATATTGTTTTTTATATAATTTATATAATGTATAGCATCTACTTTTAGGAACTTTGTATCATAATTATATTATATATATGCTCCTCATAGTCAGATGTATAGTTACTTTAAGACTTGATTGTGAACTGAACGTGATAGGTTAATTAGTTAAATGTTAGAGTATATATGTTATGTATTTGATAAGTCCTATTATCTATGATCTGAAGAAGCTCTATGAGTGAAAGCGCTAATCTGAAGGAAGTTTATATTTTAAGCTGACAATAAATCGACTACTGGTATACCTGCGTCACTACCATTCTTCTATTTTTGGATTGTTTCTGATTTTATATTCCGGAGTTGGGGCATTTACCTGGTGTTTGGGCAATAGCTCTGTTTTTGTCTACAATATAGAAATAAGTAGTGAAGATTTTGTATGATTTTGTAATGAAGAAAAACATATGATTAAACATATAATAGCTTCACATCTTAATTCAACTTAAAAGTTTTTATACAATACATATGAGGTTATGATAAAGATAATTCTAGTCCTGTTATATAGTAGTATTTTGCATAAATTGTTTCTCTTTTTGATCATAAATGAAGACTCTATTAAGGAAACAAATATATTATAACAGTTATATATCAAGAAGTAGTTGCATTAGATTGATTTTAGATTGTAAATGACATGGTAGAGAAGTAGCTTGTTTGGCTATATCAGCAAACTATGAATAACTAGTTCCATGATTAGGTGTTTAAATGTTAATATTTTAGAGTGCTTAGTACATTTGTTAGTGGTTTTGTCCAGAACTAAATATATTAAATCTCTGTTTTTACTATATATAATAGTTTATCATCTGTTTATTTAGTTGTCTTTTTATGCTACCAATGACATATTTCAAACGTTTATTAGTAAGTATTAATAAATTAAAAAGTCCTTTAAAGCAGTGCAGTTTACTTAAATTTTCAAAGTTACATAAAGCTCATCTAGTATTCTTAAAAGAAACTCATTTGATTAATAAAGATGTTGGAAGACTGATTTTAAAAATGTGATCTTAGCTAGTTCTCATTTTAAAACTAAAAGAAGATGTATTCTCACTTTGTGGAAGAATTAATCTGTAAATCATAAAGGAATTGATACTTACTCAGATAAGAAATGATATGTTAAGACTCATTCTAGTTGAATTTAATAAAAAAATATATACATTTGTAATTTCCTATTGGATTCCAGGTGTTGAAGCTAAACTTGCAAGAAACATTTGGGTATTATAACTTATTATATGAAGGGTGAAGTTATTATAGCTAGTGATTTTAATTGTATTTTGTATGAAAAAGATATTACAGCCAATAAGATCAGCTAAACACTTACTATATTTTGTCAACTCAATGAACTTTAAAGATTTGTGGCATATCGTTTACTTAGAGGCAATCTCTGCTTAACATACAAGGCCATGTCAAACCCTGAGCTGTTGGACATGCTCAACTTAAAGAAATCCCAATCCCTCAGAGCCACACACTCCAGGGATCTAAACCTTGGCATCACAATGAACAAAACATGCTGGAGGGATAGGTTCCTGACCCAGAGACTCCCCATACTCTGGAATAGACTGCCCATACATATCAAGCAAAGCACCTCATTGGCCCTCTTCAAAAGGAACCTTGATGATTGGATGGGAGATAGGAAATTCACCCCGGGGATCATGTCAGTTGCCCTGCTAGACAGGAGCCTGGAGAAGTAAATATTGTGGGAAGAAACATCCAGGGAATTGTTATGGCTAGGCTTGCATAGGCCCAAGGGCCGATAGCCTAGTACCAACCTATGAACCTATTTGAAATATTTAACTCTCTTCATTATACTCATTATTCTTATAAATATGGAACTCAAACTAACATTTGTCCCAGTCCCCTTCAATAAAAACATCACACTGAATGACATTTGATGAACTTCATTGAACTTCCATAAACATGCTAACCAATATTCATAAATTCCAACCAATATTCATAAATTTCAATAGGAGAAAATAACAGCCATGTAATATTACCATAGGACAGCATCCCCGCTCATCCTAATCACTAAGCAGCATCCATACCTCCACTCACTTACTTATGAAGCAGCATACCACTCACTTCAGATACCATTTATTGAATTATCTCCAACCAAATAAGCAGCTTACCTCTGCTTGCTTATTTACTTATCAAGCAGTGCAACCACTCACTTGCCTTTCCCAACTTATTCAATTGAAACACCACCAGAAGAGGAACAGAAGAGGGCAAGCCTGCCCCTCTTCTCCGCCCTACCTAAACTGAAAATAACTGCATTCCCCCCTAACAAAGGGGGGTTAGCACACTCATGCCAGAATTGTGACTCCTACCCCAGTTACACTTGCCTAAAACCCTCTAAACCACTCCCTACCCTTACCTCACTTCCTCCCACACATCTCTCATTCCTATTTAACTCTATCCTTCCCTTACCCTCCTAATTCCTACTACTCTATTTGTCTAACCTCAACTGAAGATGTCCCTGGACAAATTAGTCTGTTCCAAACCTCATTTGTCCCAGTCCCCTTCAATAAAAACATCATACTGAATGACATTTGATGACCTTTATTGAACTTCCATAAACATGTTAACCAATATTCATAAAATCTCACCAATATTCATAAATTTCAATAGGAGAAAATAACATCCATGTAACATTATCATAGGACAGCGTCCCCACTCATCCTAATCATAAATTCCAACCAATATTCATGCATTTCAATAGGTGAAAATAACATCCATGCACCATTACCATAGGACAGCATCCCTGCTCATCCTAACCAGTAAGCAACATCCATACCTGCACTCACTTATTTATGAAGCAGCGTACCACTCACTTCAAATACCATTTATTGAATTATTTCCAACCAAATAAGCAGTTTACCTCTGCTTGCTTATTTACTTATCAAGCAGCGCAACTGCTCACTTGCCTTTCCCAATTTATTAAATTGAAACACCGCCAGAGGGGGAACAGAAGAGGGCAAGCCTGCCGCTCTTCTCCACCCAACAGCTTGACCAGGCTGTTCCCCCTCTCTCCACCAGAACTTCATCACCTCATCACCATTAAGGCATAAGGCCAAGCATCATTCGGTGCACCACTTCCCCTCTAACCCCAACTGGATCCCTGTCGACAACTCCTAACCCTATCATATAACTAACACAGCAACCAATTACCTAAATTGCAGAACAAACCACTGACCCCTGACTTATGATAAAGTAGCAAACCAACCTTCTAACCTAGCCAACCAAACCTCATAACCTAACATAACTACAGCACCTGATCTAAGTAAACCATGCCTTGCAACCAATGGAAACCTCATAATGAGTAACAGGGCATTACCAACCAAAGCTAAAACAACCACAACTCATAACCTAGCACCCAACCTCAATTACCCCAAACCATATTACAAACATTTCCTAATGACTCTCAGTAATTACCATCCACTAAACAACCAGACACTTAGCCCACTGCCCCTTGAGACCATGACAAGGCACTGCATAACCTCAAGTCAGATTATATCCCTATTAACTGCCCAATGAATACAGTAACCATATGAAATCTCTTAAAATTCCACTTAATAAAATGCTGCCATCACACCAACTAGCCATTATAAACAGTAACACTTAAATGTATATCATGGCCTGTATCAGTATGGCCCAAATGCCCCAGGCAAAACTAACCAAACAATATACCATCAAACTTGAAAATAGCCCATGTCACCAAGTCAAACAAGGTTTGCGTCATGCCATCACCATCCAGCAGGTAGTTAATCAACTCAACCCAGTCTCTCCTGAAACTGCAGTACTCGCTATGCTACTGATTAAGGTGTTAACCACTTGCACAACCTAACATCTGCCTAACCTTAAACCACCCGAAAATACTCTAACGCCAAATATACAATACAAATGTAGCATCTAAAGACCAGCCGCGCTTTGCTTACCCTCAAAATATTTCAGAATGGCTAACTACAGCCATAACAAACACCACAGAAAACAATCCCTTGAGCTCGATCCAAAGAGCAAGCCCCACACAAAATCCATCTTTACAATAGTTAACCTCTATCTACCCATTCAACCTATAAACCACCCCATGATCCTCTACATACATCTAATCCTTCTAACCCCCACCTGACATGCCTCGGCTTCCACTACCAACAACCCTACCACTGCCATATCAAGTGACACTGAGCCCCCAATACCCCACAGCTTTCTTTGCTAAACTGATGGCTACCAAATTACACTAACTTCACAGTCCCGCATCTCTACACCGGACAACCCACACTTCTGACCCTATGTCCTATTTAATCCCTATAACTTTAACCTAAACACAGCAATACCTAGTTCCTACACATCCCCATCATTCTCATACCTACAATGCTCCTTGCACCTGACCTACTGCAATAAAGCGCACATGTAACATCCAACCTCCTATCCATTCTTCCTATGACTCTACGACTGCTGTGACTCCCACATTTGCAAACAAATGCAAATCTCCTTGACCAATGCAATGCAGCTACCGAAAATCAAAGGCAGAATCCATTACCTTCCAAATCTATGCAGTATCCCATCTGTGACCCCATTGTGCAGTACCAAAATGACCGCAACATCCATTGCAACAGCCTCCATCACCTTTCAAGTTACTTTCTTTCAGATCACCACCAATGCCCCATCAACTTCTGGACCTCCGCTATTTGCAAAACAAAACAGATTAAGTACATAGCCTTTACAAGATTGAACAAAACAAGTCTCTAACCCTATACCTGATTTCTATGGGGCAAACACCTTATCCGTATGACCCTCACCTTAATGTTTACCATAATTTATCTGTCAGATTTGAGAGCCCCAAACAAAGACCCCAAAGTTCTAAGGAGAACCTAACTGAGCTAAAGCTGTCTCTTCTGCCACCTCGGGGCAACAATGTCCAGTTACTACAAAATAGCAATAAAACACATGCTAGTCATCCCTCTCAAATTCACTGAAGAAAATGTGTAAACCAAGCTATAAGTAAAGTGGAACAATGACCCAATATAGTGGCAATTTCTTAAATATTGTTATTTATAAAGTTAGAAAGCTGTCAGGTAACTGGAGTCACATCAATGCAAGTCCCCACTATTTTTGTTACCAACTCCAATCAGTACATACCTCCAGTCTGTAAAGATTTGCCCGTATTTACCAGACATTCACATGAAGATAGAACCCCAAGTGAATGCCACTTCCAAATTTCAAACCTAACTGGTTAGCTATTAATCCTAAAACAAACAAAAAAAAAGACTGAAATATACCCCCCCCCCCCAGAAACATTAACACTTGATCTCTGTAGCACCAGTCATGTTATAATCAAAGAAGTGCAAGGCACTGTCATCATACCTCTCAACTTCCTAGAACAAGAAGTCTGAACAAACCATAAATAATGGGAAGACAAAGTCACTTATAGGGACACTTCTAAATATTCCTCTTACAAACTTAGCAAATTGACAGAACACGTATTGGATTAGCTTGAATGTATGAAAGGTATAAAGTCTGAAACGCAAATGTCTGTCTTTATTTTCTGACCTCAACCCTCAGTGAGTTGCCCAAAAAATTATTTTATGAGAACCTGACCAAAATATGAACTAAAATCTGAACATTCTGGGAAAATCTGTACAGCTGAGAGGTATAGCTGTCCTTTGATAAATCAGTGACAGAAAAACATCTGTCGCTCCATTCCTTAACAGAGAAATCTAAAGCAAAGTGCACACCAATAGCCATTTGCACACCTATTGAACCATGTACTTTGTAAGGCGCTATAATTTATAGTCCAGAAAATGAGCCCTCCCATAGTAATGTATATTCACAGCTTCACCCTTTGCCTATCAAGCCTGATCTATGTCCATGTTGCACTTCCCACCTTAAAAAATTCGGGCAAAATGCCTATACTTCCACCATTGAAATATTCCCAAAGAAATGGCAAAAGAGGAATTCTTTGGCCCAGAGGAGAAAATAAATCACCAAGTCCCAAACCATTCCCCAACCTGTCTGCCAGATCTATACCTCACCAATGACCACTGAACAGCCCTCCCAGTCCTAGCAGCCTCCCAGAACTACTCTATGCCGAGAGGGACCCCACCATATCAAAGTGCTGTGCTCATGAAGGCTGCCCCATCGTATATTCTACAACCCCCTGATCCCCAAAACAGAGACGGGTATCATGTTACCTTGTAGCTGCAAGGCCAAATCCTTATCAATATGCCCCCTTTTAAGCAGTATTAATACCCAGTACTTAATGCCAGTACAAGGTGGTGGGGGAGCTCCAGCGTATCTTAAGTTTGAGCAGACATTCAATAATAAACCTGAATACCCCAAAGCTGATGTGAAAGAGCAACAAAACAAATAGAGACGTAAACTTATGCAGAGATTCCATACTGCTAATTTATAAAGATTATGCACTAGAAATAAATAAATAAATAAATAAATAATCTACAGGGGAATCAGCACTCCTCCCACCTGACACTAATGTCTGACATTTCCTAGGAGAATTAGCCAAAGACCTGCCAATAACCTCCTCGAAAACCCCTATTTATGATAACTGGACCACCCTCCGGGATATGACAGCTGCAGCTAAAATATGTACCATTATTCATCGACTTTAGCCCTCAATGGTTTGCCTATCAACCACCATTTAACAAGTGCAAAGCAAATGTAACCATTTAATACATAATGGTGAAAGAGCTGTCTCATCTGCTAAATCCCAAAGCAGACTGCACAGATAAACATACTGCAGCCCTGTTCTGCCATGCCTCTTATAAAGCATGGCTATATAAAATAAAGAACAACTTAAAGGCAAATTCCATGCCTCTTTTAAAGCATGGCTATAGAAAATAAAGAGCAACTTAAAGGCAAACTAATCCCTAGCTAGCATACTGCCCATGCTTAGTAATTGCAACAGATATTTAGTAAAACAAAAGTGGGGCACCATGTATCTTAGCAGCATTAGGTCCACATTGCTTGAACAAATGAATTCCAGGTATGTTTAAGGAAAAACTTCTGTTGATTGTGAAGTACTGCACCTGTGAGCAGACAGGTACATTGCTCATACCACTCCGCAGAAACCCATTAAAAAACAAAACCGAAGCTAAAATAAGGACATTTTTTTTTCATTGGACTTCACCTGCTTCCCGAGCAGGTAACCTTCATATAGGCCAAAGCTAATGTGAACCGCTCCCACTTGCCCTTTGAATCAACCTTACTCCAACTTTTCCCCATGATCCAAATTAACAAATGACATGATCCTAAATACTACTACCCACTAAGTGACTACACGCAAGCAAAACCCTTGCTTTACTAAGCAAGCAAACAGTAAGCCTCCACCCTCAAAACTGAGCAGTAGGGTATGCCAACTTTAACCAAGTACATCATTGCACCAACCACAAACCAAGATAGCACCTCCCTCCAAATGAACGTAATCCAACCAAATCACATCCGAATGTTATCACTGCAAAAGTTGCTAGCATGACTGGTTGTGTTACTGGTCCCCCCCACTTTTTTTTTAATGTTTTCCCCCAAATCAACTGTATTACCTTGTGCAGCAATTTCCATATCCCCCAACCATGCCAGCAATGCCAGAAAAGGGCCATCTTATTTGAGGCATCTACGAGGCAAATCTGAACATGCTGAGACTAAGTGGCTACAAAAGCCCACCACTAGACTGAACGGTGATGCCACAGCCAACAATATGAGACTATTCAATACCAAAAGTCTGGCACTAAAATGGTCATGCTACAGCCAACAATCATGGGCATCTCACAGCATCAAACATGCTTCTGAATGCTGTAAAACCATTCCCCATCATAATGAACCATTTACTGCCCACAACCACCAACGTGACGGATGATTTTTTTTTTTATATAAATGGTCTTACACCAACCCAAAAACAGCCATAGCAATGAAATAAACCCACAAAGACATGCTACACCTGGCCCAACTAAAATGAACACCAAATCAATTACAGCCTGAGGCCATTATCAGTGAGATGCCTCATAAGAATAGCATAATCAAACCCCAACAATGAGAACCTCAAAGAGGCCGCAACTCCCCCACAGCTCCTCAGTTATAATGCCTACTTAAAGTGTACAAGAAGTCACACCCTACTCAAATAAACTAGAAGCATTCATCAGACCTCTCAACCTCCCCAGTCAGTGCTCACATAGACACACAGGAGAGAAAAAAAATCACTCGGTCAGTACTAGCATGCCCTATTCAAACCAATTCATACCTGTTATCCAAAACACCTAAAGGTCGCCAGACTTCAGAATTGTGACTCCTACTCCAGTTACACTTGCCTAAAACTCTCTAGGCCCCTCCCTACTCTTTCCTCATTTCCTCCCATACATCTCTCATTCCTATTTAACCCTATCCTCCCCTTACCCTCCTAATTCCTACTACTCTGTATGTCTAACCCCAATTGAAGATGTCCCTGGACAAATTAGTCTGTTCCAAACCTGTTTTAAAAAGGTTTTTAGTACTAATAATTTGCTTCTAAATATTAAAGAAATATCAGTAGTGATTTTGCCCGCTATCTGACCACAATGGAATTACATTTAACCTTATGTTAAAATCTAGTAATGCATTATAATAGGCTTCCAGCATATATTGTTAAAATTAAAGGTTTTAAATAATGTTTTTTAAATGAGATAGATTTTTTTAGAACTAAGTATGAATGGTGAAGTTTCAGATGTTATTCTATAGCACTCATTGAAAGCTTACCTAAATGCTAGAATTACAAATTGGTATATATTTAAAAGAAGACAATGGGATAAAGAAATAAATACTACAGCCTAAAACAGATAATTTAAAAGTATGTTTAAAGCCTAATGATATGTCCACTCAACTAGAATTAAAAAAATATAAATACAAAATATGCCAAAATCTTAAATAATAAAGTGTCCATTTATTAAGAAAAACTAAAACTTCAAACATATTCAACAAATCCCTCAAATTTATATAAACTAGCTATTAGATCTAAAATAATGAGTAAATTCAATTATATCAAGAAAATATCTTGTCAACTTGACAATAGCCATGAAAAAAGACAGATGTAAAAGACATCCTTGAGTGCTCTAGGAAATATTGTGAGAATATAAATAATAATAATAATAATTTAATTAACAATAATATAGTAGAAACATTTTAAAGAATAATATGCAAATCCAATTAACAAATAAACAATCAAAACAATAATATACAGTTTTATCTAAAAGAAATTAAAGATCAAATAAAAAAAAATAAAAAAAAAAAAACAATAAAACACCTAGGTTAGATGGAATCATTCCAGAGTTTTATCAATTATTGCCAGATAATGTAGTAAATATATTAACAGAAGTTTTTAAAAAAATAAAAGTACATCTAAATTTCCCTCATCATGGAGGTAGTCTCTTATATCACCCATATTAAGAAAAGATAAAGATCCTTCACAATGTTCCTCATATTGTCCTATTTCTCTCCTTAGTGTTGATTACAAGTTATGTCCATTTCAGTTAATAGAATTAATTTAACTTTACCAAAAATAATCAACAACAGTCAAACTGGGTTCATTTTAAACAGAGGGGTACACGAAAGAACGTTCAGTTTTTAGTTTCGATTTTGGTTTGATTCAGTAGATTGGGCTTATATTTTTAAAGGAATTTAATTTCTCAATTAATTTTATATATTATTAATTTCCAAGCTTTACAATAATTCTTATTCCTTTGTTAAAATGGGGCCATTTCTCTCTAGCTATTTTAAAATACAAAAAGGTATAAACAAGGTTGTCTATTATCACCATTGTTATTGGCACTAGTTATAGAGCCTTTCACAAATTAGATTAGATTAAATTAAAATATTATAGGTATATCATTAGCATATAAATTTGCATTAAGAATTTAGCTTTTTGCAGATTTCTCACAGTACGTAATATAGAAACATTATTGGAGCATATAGTTAGTTCCATGAAATATGTTGAGGAAATGTCAAGTTTAATAATTAATCATCATAAAATTAATACTTTATTAATTAATAAGATGTTAAATAACTTATGCAAAAAATATAGAAATTTTAATTGGGAGAATGCTCAAATTAAATGCCTTGGTATCATTATGACCTCAAATTATAAAGATTTGGTGTCAGCTAATTTTTAAAGAAACTATAAATAAAATTACACAACTAACTATTAATTGGAATAAACTTGTTTCCACCATGAAAGACTGTCTGCATTAATTAAGATGGTAATTCTTCCAAAAATGTGTTTGTCATTCAGTTAGTAATTCTGACTCCATCCAAAATCTTTCTAAGGAAGATAAATAGTATTCTTCTCAAATTTATTTGGTATCCAAATAAACCAAGGATTTCTTATAATTGGCATAGGAATAGTTGGGAAGATGGAGGCATAGGTTTCCAGATATTGAATTATATACTATTTTGTTTATCATTAAAGTTATCACATTACAGCTTAATACAACATATGAATCAAAATGGAAATCAATTCATCAAAAAATGTTATTTAACAATGGTAAATATATTACTATACATTGCACACAAATTGTTCCTAATAGTTTTGATTTTTTTAAAGATTATTGTGTAAATGTGAATAATATTCCATAGTCAGTTCCTTATATTATTTATATTCTTTCCTCTTTTAGGAAGGTTATTTATTCAAATCATATTATTAAAGACCTATTTTTTCTATATTTCCAATTGCTTATACAAATGAATGTTTAGAAACTTATAAATTTAATAAAATGTTAGAACTGAAAAAAAAACAATATATCTTATTGGCATCAATTCCTAAATGGGGCAAACTTCACTCTGCAGTGAATCTTCTCTCTAGATATACCTGGGGATTTAATAAAATCCATGGAGGCATAGTGTAAAGCCTACACTGTAGGTACCATGGCCATGTATACAGTACTCCCTCAGTAGCATGCCATGCATATTAATGAATGTGCTTTACTGAGAGAGACCCATGTATCATGGTACTGAATCAGTGTAGGGAGTATATTACTGTGTCCAAAGATGAGCAACACATCCCCTGCACTGTCAAAGTGCTGGATATTAGTGTATGCATATAAAATAAAAGTTATTTTTTTCAGCAATGGACACATGCCAGACATCTAAAAATAGAAACCTGATACATTTAATTTTGAAACCAAAGGTCAAGTTTAAGCATAGCTGAGTGGGTTTGCAGATTGCACCATGGTGCTCAGCAGTGCTTAAATGTAGTGGAGAGATATATGTAAAAGTATAGCAGAAGTCTACATGGCCATGTAGCCAAATGGTTAGAGTGATAGCCTTAGGTGCAGGGCACAAGTACAGGGACAGGTTGCATTGTAAATACACATTATAAGAATAATGTTAAAACCCCATTACAGTTTGAATGATTACACAGACAGGTTACTAAATTTATTTTGCAAATATACATTTATGAGAAGTGCTATTAAACCTTGATTACATTTTGTATGAATACACAGGTTATTAAGCATTTATGTTGCAAATAAACATTATGAGAAGTATGTGTAAACCCTTGATTGAATATTGTATGTATGAACAGATATGCTATGAACCATTTTGATTGCAAATACACATTATAAATTATATTTTTAAGTTCTGCTTTGCTGCACTCAGCTAAGCTCCACTAAGCACAGCTAAACCTTGCCAAGTGCTGCTTAAACACAGAATGTTTTAGCTGTGCTTAGCAAGTTTGTACATTGCTAAGTGGTGTGAAGCACTGCTAAGCAATGCTCATTTAAGTCCTGCTCAGCTAAGCTTGACGGGTTTGTGCAGTGCTAAGCAATGTGGTGCATTTTTTAAAAATTGCCCAATGGTGGTAAAGGGTGGGAAAACAGGTTTATTTAAGTGCAACAGGTGGGACTACAGAAGAACCAGTTGGAGTTTGACTTTGGCAGGAACTATGCCAGGTGTTGGAGAGGGTGTGCGCTGTTGGGTACAGCATTGGGGCATTCTGGAGTCCAGGGTCATGATGGGACTCCTCATTAAATACCATGATGTCCAGCTGCTGCAAGGCCAGTACCAAGGGTTGGAATACAAGTTGGAGGCCTGGGACAGGCTGGCATGTGATCTCACCAGTGCAACTGGTATCACCCTCACAGGTGAGCAGATGCATCATCATTATGATGACCTGAAGTGTTGTAAGGGGGATTTCTTGGCCACCTGGGATCGAGATACTCGGGATGGGAGTGCCCCACAAGTTTGTAAGTACTGTTTGCATTGTTTTACCAATACCTAATCTGAATGTGTGATAGGTACGCATAATGGTGTGCTTCTCTCCCTAGAGCTCCAGAAGAGACAGCTTTAAACCTATAGGCCCATGCAGGGTGCCTGGCCAGGTTGTGCAGTGAGTGTGGTGAGTACAGATGTATCTTACAATCTATAGTCATATAAGCAAGAAGGAGTAATATATTAACTGCCATTAGGTATATACAGTTTTGATTGTACTGCAATGAATGTGGCCATAGAGCTGGACTGCAATAAGTGAGTAATGACAAGTATAGTTTAGGTTCATAGGTTCTATCTGCCCGAGGGCATTACAAGCCTAGCCCATAGTTTTTTTGCTTCGCCACCCCTTTTTTATTCGGAACTATACCCATTACCATCCATTGGTCAAGATTTCTCTTGAACAAGGCCAGCGGTGTGCTCTGCCACATATACCGATTTTATTCCACAGCATAGGGAGTCTTTGATGAATCTATCCTATCCCTCCAGCCCCCCCTATTAATAGCGAGGTTTAAGTCTTAAGTCTCCCCTTGTGGCTCTGACTAGATTTTTCTAGTTTGAGGTATTCATCAAATCTCAAT
Source organism: Protopterus annectens (assembly GCF_019279795.1). NCBI lineage: Eukaryota > Metazoa > Chordata > Ceratodontiformes > Protopteridae > Protopterus > Protopterus annectens. The sequence continues at coordinate 674,386,455 of NC_056730.1, read as the reverse complement.
CTGACATGGACATGGCCTTGTATGTTTAATAAAGATGGCAGCATGAAACCTGAGAATATTAAGGAAATAAAGTTTCTACCGCATTACTTGTGGAATTACAGCTGTATTGCAACACCTACATTTTATAAACTGTTCTGCAATAAAGACTGGAAAAATATACCATTTACTGTTTGAAGTCACCCCTAATAAAACTTTTTTGCAATATGTGTGTATTTTGGGTTGTTGATCATGAAATCGAGTATTACACCTGCTGTGAACTAAAAATAAGAAAGAATACCACTAATCGATGGATGGTTAGCTAATAAAGAGTGTTCTGCTAAACTGTAGATTTGGAGCTGTACTAAAAGATATAAAAGCATTCTGATATTTTTTCTGCACTAAGATCTGAAGCAATAATAAGAATGCCCCAGGTACATTGTGTATATCAGGATTGTCTTGTGCTAACCATTGCATTTCAGCTATATGCATTGCTGCTCTGAGGTACACTGCTGCAGGCAAGTATGAAACTGTAATAGCTGTAGACTGCAAATATACCATCTGCAACTGTATATGGGTCAGGTAGCCAACCCAGCACTCCGATATAGTTTCTACACATCACAGATATTTCCACCCACTAGAAGTGTATAGCTTACACCTGTGTTCTATGTATTAATGTACAGGTCACCTAATATCTCTGCCATGCATGAATCACATGCATGTATGTATAACTGTTAATGCATGTCTTGTATAACAATCTACTTCTATTACCAGGTCAGATGTTGTTAGCAGGTGATCTCTATGCAAATATCAGTCAGCTAATACACAGCAGTAGCTCAGTAGCTCAGTTTGATAAATACTAGGTGTGGTGTACATTTTGTCACACACAGACCAGGGTTGTGAGTCCAGTGAGAAGTACTAGTAAATCTTATAGAATCACTAATGTACTGTTAACAGATGTTGTCCCTACAGGAATTGCAGGTAAATAAATGGCTGCAGTAGCCCTTAAAATTGGTTAATAATGTGTGTGTTCAGATGCAACAGAATGTTAACAGCATTGCTCAGCAATGTGAAAAGACTTCAGAAAATAAATGCAACAAGTACAATACTAATAAAAGTTAATACAATAAATAAAATGTGTACTCTTGGTATGGCTGCATGCCTGGTATGTCTGTGAATGCCTGCTGATAGTCTAACCCCATGCTTGCCAAGGACAGCATGATAGTCATAAACTGTCTGTACTGTGTACAACACATCTCTCAGGTGTCATACTGTCACTGACTGTGATCACAGTTGCCTAATTTCTCTGTCACAGATCTATCATGGACATTATTTATGTCAATAGTACAGTCACACTACATCAGTCCACAGTGCACCTTGGTAGACATGTCTGTCCCCCTGACATGTAATAGTCCACTATAGTTGTGCAGCTGTAGGTGGTACAGCTTGGCCCATACTGTCCCATGCGGATAGCTTGAGAGGTATGTATGTGCTACAGAAGCTATATGGCACTTGTATATCTAAAGGAAGGGCAGACCAATAGAGTATATAAGAGTATTGTTGTAAACAATTTAGCCTATACTGGCATTAATGGGCTGTATTTCTCTCTCCCTCCACCCCTATCTGCATCATAATTTATTATTGCTCTACATTGGTTATGGTTTACTGTTAACATATGTTGTTTTCAAAACATTATGTTGGGCCTTGTGTTTTATTATTGTTATGTATTACAATGGTTGCATACTAACATACCTTGTTTTTATTACCTATATCGCTGGCCTTATGCCATAATTGTTACTGGCATACTGTTACTATACTGACTGTTATCTCACCTATTGTGTTCCATATGCTATGCAATGTTATGTTACTTGGTTATTTGCAATGTTCTGGCATGTTGTTATAACTAACTAAATGCTCTGTTCATTACTAACCTATATACGTTGAAATACCTCAACACCATAGTTCAACTGGGTAGGTTGGTTCCTGGTGATCTGCCTACTCTACATCAGCTGCCAGTGGCAGCAGGTTCCAGCATATCTGGGTCCAAAGCCAGTGGTGCTCCCTCTGCTGGCCATGCACCACCTATGGGTAGAACCTCCTCAAGGGATGGGGCCTGTCCATAGAGCAGGTGTGGAGGGGGTTGTCACCTGAGAACAGCTGCCGGTGATGGTGAGCAGGATTGTGTATCATGGCTACAAGGATTGCCTGTGCTGGATTGAAGGCAGACTCACCAACCTGGAGGGGCAAGGTGGATACAGTGTCGAGCCCCCAGCATGGCCACCTTTGGGACAGTGAAGGAACAGTGTTGACTAACCATGTGTGGGAAGCTCAGTCTCACTGCTGTTGTCTGGGGGTACATGTCTCTCTGATTCCACAACACCCTCTCTGTCCAAGGTGTTTATCCCCCTCATGTGTCACACACCACCCTTGTATGCTGTCTTATTTGTCTTGTCTGTCTGCAAATGCAACCACTCTTACCCAATTTACCTCCCCACATGTACCTATATCTCTTCCCCAACATTCCAATCTCACCTTATTAAAAAAAAAAAAAAAAAAAATCTGCCCCACAAAAAAATTATTGCCCCATACATAGCTTTCCATTTCATTCTCACATCCACTGGACACTCTTAATCATTACATGAATTAATCAATACAAGTTATGTTGCCCTCAGAGGCTCCACATTCCAAATTCTCTACATCCTGCACAGCTGTTGCTGTATAAGAAATACAGAGCTATGATTTTTCCTTACACCTAGGTTCATAGGTTCATAGGTTCATACTAGGCTATCTGCCCGAGGGCATTTACAAGCCTAGCCCATAGTTTTGTGGCTTACGCCACCCCTTTAGTATGGGGAACTATACCCATTATTTTGCTGTGCCTCTGTCGAGCAGTGACACTGAGGTAATCCCTGGGGTATATCTGTGATCTCCCATCCATTGGTCAAGATTTCTCTTGAACAAGGCCAGCGAGGTGCTCTGCCTCACATATACCGGGATTTTGTTCCACAGCATAGGGAGTATAGGATACCTATCCTGCACATCCCTACCTGCCTTTCAGTATGTGTTTCTCCCTGCTTGCTCCAATTTCAGCACTTTTCTATCACCCCTTTATTTCTTTTTTTTAAAATGAGCACAGGTTTAAGCAGCAGAGTGCGCCACGTAAACACAATTAAAACTGCTTAAAACTGCCTCATCACCTTCTCTGTTTCTGACACTGTTAGGCATGTCTGCAAAATAATTACCCCTGGCAAGTCTCAAAGCTGGGACCCTGTCAACTGTGGCATAGTGCATTAGCCCACTAGGCCACTCACCTCTTAAGTAAAATAGCCCACTAGGCCACTCACCTCTGAAGTAAAACAGCTGATTTCATAAACATATCCTGATTTCTGGTGACACACTGCTTGTACATATAATGTGAAAACTGATAGTTTACTTGGCACTGTGATGCAGACATCAAACCAGTACACAGCCAAATAAATAATGATGGATGTACATAAGGCCTGGGAAGGCAGGTATAGCTGTCAACTGCACAGACTGTTGCAGAATGTCCACAGTTTTGCCACTTACTTTTGGCAAAGTTTTCACAAAACCTATTCTGTGTGCTGAAGTACTGGCAAATTAGTACAAACTGAGGTTAGAAAATCATGCAGACAGTTCAGTGTCACACATCATACCCATCCAAACACACATACTTATGTGAAGCCTGTGTAACAGACTATATGCATGTAGACATATCTTGCAAATACATCTGCTGTAATACTGACTCAGTAGCTCAGTTTGTTAAACTCCTAGCATGCTGTACATTTTGCTACCCACAGTCCTGAGTTCAAATCCAGTGTGTTGCAATTCAATGACATGCTTGTGAATGTACCAAATAATGACTGAGTTCTGCAATTTTAAGCAGAACGGGTTTATGCTACTGCATTCACTGCTACCCATGTTAGCATGTCAAATGCCTGTAGGTAGGGACACACTGCACAAATATGTATAGGCTTCCTAAATATCCCCTATCACTCTCTGAATTGGACTATTACATAACATATGTACCTTAAGCACATGCCTCACCTGGACTGTTATGGTTACCCTCACCCTTGCTCTGTTGTAACAACAGAGCTGACACTGCTCCCTCACTGACACATACAGCTTGCTGTCCTCCAATGTGTTCACACTCTGCAGTATGACTCCTGGACAAAATGCAGGAGCTGCAGCCTGCAAAATCTGCAGCAGTATGTTCAGCTACCTGCTACAGACCTACTATACCTCACAACCCCCCTAGAACAAGGGATGTGCACAACACCCATACATAAAGAGGTCAAAGGTCAAGCAGTAAGGACACGTGTCACACTCTTCCCCTACAAATATACACAGCTGATAGACCAGCTGCTACTCAGCAGCATGTATATTCTGATGCATATGACACTCACATCTGTCTTCCCCCTTAATGACCTCAACCCACATTGTTTAACACTGAACTGCCACATAATTAAAAAGTCATTTCGCAATGGCCAAACATAGCATGGACAGTATTTTACCTACCCTCTGCAATGCTGTAGTCTTCACACCTTGATAATGTCCATCTAACAGACTAGGAAAGGAACCAAGGCCTACATGAATGCCTTCAATATAGCACTGTTGTGTCATGCCATTTGCTAATGAAAGTGCAACCCAGCTGCTCTGGATGCAGATAGTAAGTCTGAGCCATGGATTGGTGCACAGGCAATCACCTGTTAATGAGCATTACCTACAAAAGGCAAGCAGCTGCCTATGGCAAACATCTCTGTGACTTGCTTTACCAAGACAGGCTGTGATTTCAGAAGCATTTTTCTTGAGGATTTCTGCATAAAAGGAGTAGTACACTCTACCAGGTATGTAATAGAAGTCCCCATTTAATGGGATGCAGATGGGAGGATGCAGTCATTGGGAATAGGGATTACAACAGAAGGCCTGTAGTACATCTCTGGGAATGACATGTTGGTGATAGTCTGCTGTCCAGCACCTACAGGCATGCCTTTCAACTCTGCCTGTTGTGACGTAGCTCTGGCCCTCTTAGCCCCTCCTACAATGGTCGGCTCCTGTACAAATGCTACTAGATTGTCTGTTAGGCAATAGTGACAGTACATAATGGTGGACACAGCTGGCATATCACATGATGTATAGTCATTCAGCTCCTCTCAGTCTGTGAATGTCACAGAGGAATAGTTCAAACATTGTACAGGTGTCCCTGACTGTCCCTGATGTATTTTGGCTAGGTAGTGTTTAGTCAACATGCGTATCTCATCGCTTGAGCACTATGGCTAGCATACCTGGTGATCCCCTACAGCAGGACTTCAGGTCATAGCCAGTAGTAGTTGGGGGACACAGGCCCAAGCTCAGTGACAGAGTGTACAAATTGATCATACAAAGTAAGTGAATGAATACAGTAACAGATATTACTGTAGTATAACTCTTTTCTGAGCATTCTGGCATGTGACAGCCAGATTCCCCACAGTCTGAGATAAAGCATTAAGTATTTTCCAACCATTTTTCCAGACATCCACATGTTCTAGCAAAGGGTCCACATATATCAGGCACATGTATACATTCCGCAAACATCTATGTACTGCAGAAGTTGGACACCTACTTAGAAGATGCCCTACAGTATGTTTGCAGTGCTGTCTGTCATTTCATAACATGGATGTTGCTTGACTGTCCTCATTTACTTGTAGTAATACTCACCTATTTGTTGGACAGTGGCTGCATGTCTTGGTATTGGGAAATTTCCCATAGGGGACACACCACAGTAGATGGCATTGATGGGAGTGGAGACAGACAACACACTCTGTCCTGTCACAGTACACAAGGCTATAACCAGTATTGCCACTATGTTGCTGATAGGCACATACATACTGTGTTGACAGATGACAAGGTATAATGTGGGAGTTAGCAGAGGATAATGCAGGCCAATTTGGATGTGCAGGGTGTGTACATATTGGAGATCATTGTATGTTGTCCTGTGATGTGTTCCCCTCTTCTTGTCTTTCAGAAAGGATGTATAGATGGAGGCACTTGCTGTTTTCAGCTGTGGAAAATGATGTGATTCTGGATGTCCTCAGACTGCATCACAACATACTACTATCCAAGAATTGCCAGAATCATGAGCAAAGTGCTGCATTGCGGGCTGACCTCGTCACAACAGTAAACCAAGTAGGGCTACAGGAAAGAAGCTATGAGCAGGTCTGACACCGGGTGACAGATATGAAAAATGCTGCACAACAAAGGGCCGCCGCTGTGGCCAGGGACCGTGCTGCCACCGGTGGAGGGCCTGCAGCAGAACAACTACTCTTGGCCAAAGAGGAATTCCTGGTGAACCTGGGATCAGCCACCAGCTCCCAAGCATCCATCACCCCATACATTGTGGAAGTGGGTCCACAGCTTCCATAGCAGAAGAGCATCCAGGTAAGCCTCCTGTGTTCATCACTGTAATACTATATCAGTCAGTGTGGCAGTCTCTGCATACCAGTACATGGATGTCAGGTCAATCTGCACTTGGGGAGTTGTTTGTAATGCACACTTGTGCACACATAGTCAGAATGTCAGCAATGTGGGCAGTATCACAGTTCCTACTGTACATGTTGATATATGCACATACTATCATCTAACAATGTCACATTTGTTTTTGCTAACAATACCTCTCCCTCACATTTCCATAGGTACATCAGGTGTGGCTGGAGTCCAATGCCCTGTAGCTGGTGAGTGTGAAACTGCTTTTGTATGGATCACATATACCCTAAAATGTTAAGGGCTGCCATTTTGCTGTAGACACAACTGATATGCTTAGCCAGAGTGCAATACTTGTACGTTCAGTTTCAGAGGGTTAACTGAAGTGCATTAAATTAGTAATCACAATAGTATATTTGCAGTAGCTGTAACATATTTGCACTTAGTTTTGTGAAGGTCTATGCGGTCTGATATACAGGGGCAATAATTTGGTCAAGACTGGTATACTGTGTTTTAGGTGTAGGTCTATCACATACACTGAACTATAGCTTATCTCACAGGTGTATAGTAGTGGCAACGTTAATCAGACATAGCTGCAGTGCATGCTGTGAAAGGCCTGTCTTGTCTATGTATGTTGTAGTCTGCTTGAGTGTTGTGCATGGGATCAGAAATACAATGTGGTATGGGTAATGCAGTTGTGGCATCTCGTGTGTGTGTGTGTGTGTGTGTGTGTGTGTGTGTGTGTGTGTGTGTGTGTGTGTGTGTGTGTGTGTGTGTGTGTGTGTGTGTGTGCGTATGTGTGGATCACCAGACATAAAGGTGCAGATATTAATGTACTTATGTTGTCTTCCTCCTCACAGGTGACAATGGGGGTTGGAGTGTGTCCCCCTCACAACCTGATGTCAGTTTCTCATTGGACTATGATGATCATGGTGGCCATAGTGAGGCACAGGTGGGGTTGTTGTGGGCTGAATCTGTTGCATGGGTTGACATCTCACTTACTCCTCCATTGTCTCTGCACACAGTCAGTATGCCCACACATACTCGGTCCCCTGCAGCCCAGATATCAGACAGTCAGAATGTGGTTCATAGGTTCATACGTAGGTACTAGGCTATTGGCCCTAGGGCCTATACAAGCCTAACCAAAAATGTACCCTGGCTTTCGCCACCCAAGAAAATTATTTTCCTGTGCCCCTGTCAAGCAGAACCACAGAATTGATCCCCGGGTTGAATTTCCTATTACCCATCCAATCATCAAGATTTTTCTTGAAGAGTGCTAATGAGGAGCTCTGTTTGACATAGATAGGTAGTCTGTTCCAGAGTATGGGAAGTCTTTAGGACAGGAATCTATCCCTCCAGCATGTTCTGTTTATTGTGGTGACAAGGTTTAGGTCCCTAGAGTGTGTTGCTTGGAGGTATTGGGATTTCTTTAAGTGGAGCATGTCCAACAGCTCTGGGTTTGACATAGCTTTGTATGTTAGGCAGAGATCGCCTCTGAGTAGGCGGTATGCGATGGAATAAAGCTGGAGTTTTTTGAGATGGTCTGTGTAAGGCATCTGTTTGATGCCAGTAATCCTCTTTGTGAGGTATTTTTGCGGCCTTTCCAGTTGTTGTAGATGTCTTGTGAAGTATGTACCAAAAGGGGCGTTGTACTCTATAATGGGTCTAATGAGTGATGAGTAGAGGGGAACAATGACCTCTTTTTTTCTGGATGAGAAACCTTTTGTGATGAGGTGTACCACATAGAAGGATTTCCTGACCACTTTGGCGATGTGATTATCAAAGGAGAGACTACTGTCCACCTGTGTCCCAAGGTCTCTTATCACACTTTTGGTGTTAAGTAGACCACCGCCTATGTGGTAGTTCATGGGTACAGAATTTTTACCAAAGAGGATGACAATGAACTTTTTGGCATTGAGCTTGAGACCATGTCTTTGACACCAGGCATCTGTCTCAGTGAGGCCCTTTTGTAGGATGTCCACAACGTTAGGAGTTTCAACTATGGCTCCTAGTTTGCAGTCATCTGCAAATTTAGTTAGCCAAAGACCTTCTGTGTTAGCCTGTACTTCAGAGAAGTAGATGCCAAACAGGAGAGGACCCAGGACTGAGCCCTGTGGTATTCCACTTGTCACTGGTCTGAAGTCTGATTTGGAGTCTGCTACTTTCACAGTGTGGGTTCTTTCAGTAAGCCAGTTGGCAGCCCATCTTGTGACATAGGGATTTATACCTAGTTTAGTGAGTTTATCTATAATTCCAGAGTGGGGGATGGTGTTGAATGCCTTGGCGAGATCTAGATAGGCTGTGTGAACCATTTTACCCTCATCTATGGCTTTGGTGACTACTTCAAAGAAGTCTATCAAGTTTAGGAGACATGATCTGCCTTTTACAAACCCAAACTGTGTGGGATCCAGGGTTTGGAGACCTCCAATGTCTTTGTTTATGAGATCCATGATGATACGTTCCATGGCTTTGCAGACGAGGCTCGTCAGGCTAATGGGGTGGTAGTTCCCAGGGTCAGTTGTGGCCCCCCCTTTGTGGAGTGGGATAACTGTCGCGGTGCACCATTCAATGGGCACAAAGCCTGAGGTGAGGCTATGATTGAACATGGTACTAAGGTGGGGTGCCAGTTCATTCTGTAGTTCATGTAAAAGGCAGCCTGGGATGTTGTCAGGTCCCATGGATGCTGTGTTCTTGGCTTTGGAGAGTGAAGTTTTTACCTGTGCAGCCGTGATTACAGGAACTTTGCATTCTTCCGGTATAAAGATGGGCCCTTTAGGGGGTGAGAGGGGGTAAAGTTAGCACTGAACCTATCTGCCAGGATGTTGGCAATATCAGTTGGTTCTGTATATTTAGTGTCATTGTGCTGTAACTCAGAGCAGATCTGAGTGTTGCCATTGAGATTTTTGACATAGCTATAGAATGCTTTGTGGTTCTCTTTAGAATCAGTGGCAATTTTGTTTTCATAACTAGCTTTGGAGGATTTTATGAGGGATCTCAGCTTCTTACTGAGGCTGACCAGGAATTCCTCCAATCGTGGGATTTTACTCTTTTTTGCAGCAGTTTCTTTCTTCTGTTGTAGAGTTTGTTTATGGTAAAAGACCACCAGATTGTCTTCCTTTTTTGGAGGATAGCATCTTGGTTTTGTTAGGGATAGCACATGGTGGCATAGAGCAGGGGAGTGTGGCAACTATGGCATCAGTGAGTGAAGACACTAGCCATAGCCAGACAGCTGGTGAGGTCCCACACAGGCAGATTGACAGGGTTGCTCGAAGGAGGACTGCTGCCCATCCACCACCTGACACAGGCATCACATCAAGAGTGACTTGATGCATGTTTCGGTCCATCATTGAGGCACAGGCATATTCCAAATGCAACACCAGACAGATGCTCAGGATCATGGATGCATCACTGCCTGATTTCCGTGACTCCCTCCACCGCACTGATGATGTTATGCATTATTACACTAATGTACTGGATAGACAGTGGGGTGAGACATTGTCAGATTGTCTATGCTAGAACATGTGATGGGAGTAGGACATTGGGCATGTGGCAGTAGGTCAGCCACGACATCCACTGAGAGTCCATGTGGCCATGCACATTAACGCTTCCATAGTGGCAGTACCTCCAGAACTACAGAAGGGTGGATGCTACATGGTCCTGGGTGGTCCTGTAAGGGTCACAGGCACAGCAGTCACCAGTCAACATCAGTGACTAGTACCACATATGACCCTGGGCATGGTGGTACCAGAGCCACTCCTGGCAGAGCCAGTTTCCATGTTCATGGCCAGAGATGGTGATTTGTCTCTCCTGCCATGTACAGTCCACTGCTGTCCAACATACCCACATGTAGGGCTAGCACATGGTTGACTGTGTACATGCACACACTCAAACATTCTCAAATGCAGGTCACCAACAGACACACATGGTACCCTTTCATGGCCCCATTGAGCAGCCACCCCTTCCTGACTCACACACTTGATGTTAACTGTTTCGTACAACCTTGGTCTCTGTCACCCCCACATCACACCCTGTGGATGTGATGATACCTGTGCCACATCCCTCCTGCCATCCATACCATTGGTGCAGGGACATGAAAATATGTGTCTGATGCACAGGGTGACTATAGTACATTATATGACATTTTGTAGTGTGGTTGTGTTATGCCATGACAGGTGCTGTATGCTGGCATGTGTCATGTGTACACATCAAAGTGTTTGTACCTTTGTTGCATGATGTTAGGTTGGTGATGGCGTTGCAGACTGACAAGTGTTTCTCAGAACTTTGTATGTTTCTGTTGCAGGGGTCTGAGTGGCTACACTCTGGAGACTTGGTGGAAATACAGTGGCTCAGGATGGCATGGTAGCAAACTAGAAATATGACATCAGCAAGGTATGCCTGTGTATGTGCATGGTTATGTGGGAACGCATGTGTGGAACAGTGTGTTGGGACAATCGGGGTGGACAGCATACCCCGTGACAAGGCATGCCACCCTTAATATGTGTCACCTGAGTGTTCTGTACCTACAAATGTAAGTGGCAGCAGATAGCATTTATGCCTAGGTAAATGTGGGCTATTTAGGGCCAGCAGCTACTCACAGGGCCTTAAAATGTATAATCATTGCACACACATAGGCAAGACTGACACCCTGATGCAAAGGTATATATTTTACATAAACACACACACACTCACAGAGTTGCCCTTTTTGAGATTTGAAGCCCTACCTATCTAGTAGTATATACTATAGCACTAAGTACTTATCGCATGTGCCACAGAGCTTATGTATTTTGAGAATGTCTGCCAGTGCTGTTAAAGTGGATGATATAAGCAGGCCCTTTAAAGGAGGCCAATGGGGGGGTTGACAGGTAGGACAGGGCCTTAAAATACATAATCATTACACCTAGGCACACTGCTGCAAGGGGGTACATTTACACAGGCACAGACACACACTCACAGAGCTGCCTTTCTGAAATTATAAATCCTACCTCTCTAGTAATATATACTATAGCACTAAGTACTTACTGCATGCGCCACAGAGATTATGTGTTTCAAGATTGCCTGCATATGCTGTTAGGTGGATGACATCAGCAGGCCCTGTAAAGGAGGCCAGTGGGAGGATTGACAGGTAAGTACAGGGTCTTAAAATGTATAACCATTGCAGACAGATAAGCACACTACTGCAAGAGGATATATTTACACATACACTGACACACTCACAGAGTTGCCCTTTTTGATAGTAAAACTCCTTCCTATCTAGTAGTATATACTATAGCACTAAGTACTTATTGCATGCACCATGGAGCTTATGTGTTTTGAGGGTGCTGTTAAGGTGGATGATATCAGCAGCTGTTAACAGGGAGGCCACTGTTGTGGAGGATGCTAATCACAGGGCCATAAAATGACTGATTGTTGCACAAACATAAGCCTGATGGGCATGTCTTTACTGTTGTATGGGAAGTATCTAAGTGCATATATACACACACACACACACACACACACACACACACACACACACACACACACACACACACACACACACAAGGTGGCATGGGTTCTGGAACCATAGAGCCAGCGGGAGGGGGAGCCTCCTCACTTTGACAGTTGCAAGACCTGTTGGGGAAAAATTAATGAAATGGAGTTTTCATGCTAACATGGATTCGCGCGCAGAAGTTAAACTAACTAAACTAGCTATTCTTGTTCTCTTATTGCTCTGTGTTACAGGAGTTATGCTGCTGCTGTTCTGTTGGTGCTGCCAGAGCCAGAGTCATGACAGTAAAGAGAGTTTTGTTAATTTATTTGCAGGTGTTATGCTGCTCATGTGTGTGTGTGTGTGTGTGTGTGTGTGTGTGTGTGTGTGTGTGTGTGTGTGTGTGTGTGTGTGTGTAAAATTCCCCAGTTAGGTATACCTAATGGTTAGTGTTACTCAGGCTCAAACAAGAGCCTGAATTATCTACCCATGCAATTACTTGTGATTCAGGAAGTTGAGTCCATAGCTTTCAACGGTCTAGATTTTCACAGAATATTTGGCTCACACTTTTGGTTTGTTCCTCTTAAAATTTGTGGTTTTCTGACAAATCAGTGAGAACTGAATTCACTAAAGAATGACAGCCCTTTAAGTTTCCGTCTTTCTATCTTTTAGGAAACACATGGTAACACATAACACTTTATTGTAGCAACTTTCTGAGATTATACAAGCAATATTTAAAATGTGTCCCTGGTTTGGGGCCTTTGCCCCCCCCCCCAAATAAATGTTGGCTTTTTCCAGATTTCCTGTGCTGCAAAGTTGAGAGACTTAGTTGAGTGTCAAGTGGATTTTACAAGGAGCTGAGAGCTTCAGGGGAAGAGAAGTTTAGTGCTACTTGTGCTAAGTCATTTGTATTGTTAGTAGCATAACAGGTAGTGTACTTGCTTTTGATGCAGAAGGCTGTGGGTTCTACTCTCACAGTATTTTGATGGATCGCTGATACTGTACTGTGTTGTACTTTAAAGGAAGTGGATGCTGCAGTCCTATGAATGTCCTCCTTTGGTGGAGTTATCTAGTAACTATGTTTCTGTTATCAGTTTGCCATCCACTCCCAACTGCAAAATTACTAAGTTATCATTTTTTTTTTTAATGTAGCATAGGCAAATTTATTCTTCAAGGGTTACAGACACTTTATTTGTAGATGAAACAATGCAATATAAATTGTTTGCTAGCAGCAACCTGTTCATTAGTTACAGATCCCTTTAATGTGGAGTTATTTAGATGACTTCCTTTTGCAGAGATTTTGCATATTTACTGATATTGGTGGATTGTAATGACAGAAGTTTAAGTGGCCTTTTATGACTGAAATTTTCTGAAATGGGTAGTTTTGTCATTATTGGTTCATACATTTTGCTTAATTGCTTTTTAGAAGACTGTTCCAAACTACAAATTTAAAATACATTCTAACAAGTGGTGTTGTATTATACAAGGAATATAATTTAATACAATCAGGAAGGTGAATCAAAGAATGCATACATCTATGCTTGCTCACAGGATGCAGAAGATCAAAATAGGGGAAGAGACTAATCACCAATGGCATCCCCCAGGGTTTGGTGTGGAGACTTTTTCTGTTTGGCATATAAATCTCAAAAGTAAAAGGAAATACCAAAGGGCTTTGGTCGACTAAGTCTGACATGACTGCAAGCTAGAAGCAGTTATTGAATCCCCAAATGATTCAACCATAATGCAGGAAGGTTTGCCCCAAAGAATAACTGGTGCTAGAATCAAGAATTAAAACTAAACTCCTAGAAATACATTATCATATTCTTTGGGAAGTCATCTACTCCTGGAAACTGCCAAACTGACAATGCCCCCTGAGAACTGACCCAGTTGATTGGCATTTGAGAACTTGTGCATACAGTGACCTAACTTTTGACCAATATGTGCCCTGAGTCATAAGAAAGTCTTTCTATATTGCACAGCTTATAAACAAATTAATTGTGACTAGATCTACAGATGTTATTCACCCCTTTACAAAGCCCTCATTAGGTCAATCATTTTGTATAATGCCCACTTTGGCATGTATCTGTCCAGACCCATGCAACAACTGGAATACGCACAGAGGTACCTTACTAAAAGGATACAAGTCCTAAACAATAGGTCTTGCATGAACCACCTCAAAGATTTACCTCTATACTCAGTATCCTACAGAGTGTTTAGAGGTGACATGTCTGGAAAACAAGGCATACTCCAACCTAATACAGATAGACATACTGAACATCAGCTAGTCAAATGACATCAGAAATACTCAGTCCAGGTATCTAAACTGAATGTTGTGGAAGATGGATATATATTACACAGGCTACCACTGTTCCAGACTAGACTGTCCATTCAAGTAAAACAAAGCTCATCCCTGTCCATATTCAAATGCAACTTGGATCAAAGGATGGGTAATAGAAAACATACTCCAGGATTGCCCCTCATCCCACTAATGGATAGAGGCAGTTCCTAAATGCTGCATCCTTTACATGGGTCCCCTCAAATTACCTATAGTATGATCACATTTATTCTCACTAGGGCTAATATACAATTAACAGACATGGGATTGGTAAGATCAATCAGGAAATGTTAATTCAAGCACCAAAAGGAAAATTGGCTAAGCTTTAAATGTTCTCTGAGTGAACCTATGTTGTGGTATTAATTAGTTTTAAAAAAATGCCATTTTTAGATCACTAAATGTCCCTCTCACCTTCCTCCAAGTCTTCAACAGCTTCTGGCACCTCTGCAAGGTAGCTGATATTAGATTAGTTCCCCTACATATCTACTATTACTACAGCTCACAGTAGTAGCTGTACATGCTAATGGTTACATTTGGTGTACAAGTGGCTTCAACACTACATCACTCTACTCCTTTATGTGGCTATATATATATATATATATATATATATATATATATATATATATATATATATATATATATATATATATATATATATATATATATATATATATATAAATATATATATTAGACAGATATGTAGATATATATACACACGTGCGCATGCACACACACACACACACACACACACACACACACACACACACACACACACACACACACGCACACACACACACACACACACACACACACACACACACACACACACACACACACACACACCCACACACACACACACACACACACACACACACACACACACACACACACACACACACACACACACACACACACACACACACACACACACATATATATGTGTGTGTGTGCCACATACTAATAGTTAAGAGTAATCATGTCTGAGGGGGATAGGGAGAGACAGATGCATATACATAGCTATCTGTGTGCACAGAAGCATAATACACATCTCATTTCTTCAAGCAGATGAGGCAGCAGACATTGGCAGAAATTAACTAAGTGTAGGAGCATGGCCAGTGTGACTGTCTGTACTTCCAAGGTGATGCCAGGCCAGACCTATCTGTACTCCAGTCCGGGATTTTATGTGACACAGCAAATTGGCTGCTGCACCTGATTCAACAGTCCAGCACCTCCCTGATATTATGTCCAAGGGCTTCCCAGACTGTGAGCTGCACATAATATCGGAGTCATACCTAGAGTGTGTTCAGATTGTAATAGAGTGTACAGGGTTTTGCATCATATGTCTGGTACATATTACATAGCATTGTGATTTTCTGGTACATCACTAGGACATCATTATAGATTGGCATTAGGAACTGCTCAGAGACATTTGAGATACTGACTCCATACACAGCAGGGACCCCATGCTACTGCACGACCTGTTATTCTCTGCACTTTTTACATTCATCTGCCACTAGTTAATCATTTTACTTATATGTGGGCCTCTGTCACACTCCTGTTAATGGCTTTGTCCATATTTCCTGCTCTAAGTAGTTGTAGGTTTGCTGTGACTGGGGTACATGATGTAAAACCACACACAGGGTTACAGACTTCACACCTCTGACTGTACATATTTAGCTGGATGCCCATCATTCCACCCCATATGTCTGCTCTGCTCTTCAGACAGTTGTGTATTTTTGGTAATACACTACTACATGGTGCCCATTGACTTGCGGTAGGTACTGACCTGGTTACATGATGGCCTTTACATCCTGCTGCTACTCTGACTTGTTACAACCTTCTGTTATACTAGCCACCTTCTAGTTTACTCAGAGCATGTGTAATGTCTATAGTTTTGGCCCCCTGTCCCTCCATTATCTCTGGCTTTGTCCAGATTTCTTGCAGTAACAAATAGTGACATTTTGACAGTCGGTGGGACTCCTACCATAGCAGTACCTCACATGCAAAATTATAGGTGCAGCCGGCTTTGAAGCATGAACACCATCAACCATGCTAATGTACTTAGGCCACAAAGTCACACCAGCCATTAGAAAGTGAATTTTAATTCCTGACACTATCAACATCAAACAGACATACACTTTAACCCCTGCATATTAAGGAAATAGAATATGTCATTAGATTGCTTGGAATAGCCCTGGGATTGTGTGGTCTGCTGGTATAACCTTGCGAACATACTATTACTGCATTTGTATGGGAACATGGCTGTGTTGGGGGTAGGGGGCTATAGCATCGGCAGTCATGTGCCTGTCCTATGACCCCGCTGTTTTGCTTTTCCCTCATATACTGCAGTGGGTTTTGCTGCCTTGTTGCCTACTGCATATTATGGGGCAGCCAGTATTGCACAGAGAGTTCCTGTTGTCCCATATAACTGTTAGTTTTCTTCAGGTAGCCCAGTAGCCCACTCTATTCCCTTGCATACATGCAGCAGGTCCATACATGTGCTACCATAGTCTAGTACCCTATACATTTGCTGAGAAGATGAGTGACTTACCTTGTGAATGCAGCAGTTGAGATAATAGTGCTTCAGGGCTGAATCTGTCTGATGCACTCAGTACACAGCCAGTACATGGTAAGGTTCAGGCTGTGTGGTGTGGCTGGCATCCTTTTTACCATGTACGTGAGTCGGAGTGAGGGTCAGTCCCTAGGACCCTAGGTTGTCAGTGTATGTGCTATGCATTGCCTCTTTGCCAAGGCCAAGGCATACTGGGCACACCTACATCTGCCTACAGGGACAGGCTCAGGGGGTTCCTCCTCTAAGTCCCCCTGTGGGTGTGGCTGTGGGGACGTTGGCCCTGGTGGGGGATAATGTGTGCCTTCCCTGTGATGATCCTGCAGCAGCTGTTTCCACAGGATCATATTGTGTAGCATGGCACATGAACATCTGTGCACATGTGGCTGGAGAATACTGCAGGGCTCCACCAGATATATTGAGGTAGCAGAACTATGACTTGAGCAGCCCAAACACATGCTCTAAGATGTTCCTAGTTTGTGCGTGTGCCTCATTACGGCTTTCTTTGGTAGGTGTGTGTGCATTTCTGATATTTCTGATGGGTGTCATCATCCACAGTTCCATTGCATAGCCAGCATTCAGTACATGGCCATACAGGATTTCCCCCCCAGGCAAACATTTGCTACAGCTGTGATGCATGTCAGATATGGGATTCATGATAACTGCCAGTGCACACACTCATGATAATACTCTGGGCATTGCACACAACCTGGCAGTTGATGGAGTGATACCTCTTGTGGTTGATGTAGGCTTTACCTTCCTCACCAGGTGGTGCTTTGACATGGACTTGAGTGCAGTCAGTGTAATGTGCTACTCAGTGGAATAGATGCATACTGCTGGTCCTCTCCTCAGGGCTGTGGGATAAATAAATGTGGTCACTGGCATGTGTATGCATGGCAGCCTGGAACTGGTGGAGTACTCTGGATGCAGATGCCTGTGAGACCCCCATCATGTCCTCAGTTGGTCTTTGAAAGTACCTGTAGCTAGTATTCTAAGGCCCACACATACATTTGTTTCCACTGGGATGGGTTCCAATTTGTTGGCTCTGGGTCCAAGTTGGGGGCGGTAAAGCTCAGTGAGTTGTAGTATGTCCCTGTCCACCCTGTAGTGCTCTGCAATCTCCAACTCATGTGGCTCCTGGAAGGTTACCCTGGGCCTGATCACTGTTCTCCTCCTCAGTCTATGCCTATTGTCAGCATCAGCACTGTCCTCATCCTCTAGCACATACAGATGTAGCAGAGCAGCAGCAGCCCCTAGCATTCCGTCAGTTATAAATTCCTAAGCCTGTACTCCAATGGTGCAGCATATGTGGGAAAAATCAGATTGTAGAGTGTATGCATACTTTACCGTGGTGTGCTGCAGGTGCAGCCTATGTGATTGGCTAACAATGATGCATTCCACCTGCCAAGTATATAATTAAGGGGTTTGAATGGCCCAGTGTCAGAAGAAAAGGGCTTATCAGTAATTTATACATGATTGGCTTTCCCAGGCTATTTCCTTTCAGCAGTATGGACACACCCCCATGCATGGGCATGCTCAACATAGCTTAAACTAGCTAAAACACACACCTCACTGCTAAACAAAGCTTAGCAGCACCAGACACACTGCCTTGTTTACACGAGCAGTGCACCACGCAAACAGGTGCCACTGAGCTCCAATCCACTTAAATATACAGTGGTACACCCCCTTTTCATGTCTGCTAGCTGTTCCGCAGATACCAACATGGTTCTAGGGCTATGTGGGTTTTATCTGTGGACACAGTTGCCCTGTTTTGGTATTCAATAACCCCAGCTCATTTGCATACAGATCCTTGCATAATCTGGATACTTCACCATTTCAGGGCCTGCCTCCTTAACAACCACTAACGTCTACCATTGTACATACTGCATGCAGGGCCATATAATGCATTATAATGACATATGCCTTATTTTTAGTTTTTAAACATTTTAATTTTTTTTTTTGCATAACGGCATGTTTGTGCATTGCTGCATGTGGCTCAGATGTAATATGGGTATTAAAAAATTATTATTGTATATTATTTTGCATTAGTTTCTGGACTCACAGGGCATAGTTCTGCACATATCTGTGCCTACTATTACAATTCTGACCTTTTAATTGGGCTTTTACAGCTCCTGTTAAATTTTTACATTTCTGTAGCCGGGCATTTTCTGTGTACACTTCTAACACCAACACATGTTCTGCATGGATACCTGTCTGCTTCCTAGATCACAAAACACCCTCATTTGCATGCATTTCACCTGCTTATGAGGGGATTTGCATGACATGGACACTTTTGTGTCCACACAGTCGTGCACACCTCTCTTCTCTGTTTACTGGATTGCACGGCTGCTCGATTCTTTGTTAGCACCATGCTACTCTGCCTACATAGAAAATCACTCTGTGCAGGCTTTATTGAATTCCCCCACAGTCTAGAACTAAACAATTGGTTAATTTTGCAGATTTGTAGGGAATATGTAAATATGAAGTTTAATATGACATATGATTTAAAGTCAGACCTCCAGATTTAATAAACTCCATGTAGGAATAGTGTAATGCCTACACAGAGTGTACAGCGGCCGTGTCTGTGAATCCCCTTCGGCAACGCACCTTGCATTATTAATGAAGGCACACTACTGCTACTAAGCGAGAGCCATGTAACACGGTTACAAAATCAGTGTCGGAAGTATGTCACAGTGTCTGGAGATGAGTAACACACCCCTGCACTGTTTAAAGTTAATTATGATTTATTTATTTATTTATTTATTTATTTTTTGTGTTTGCACAGTGCTGCACTTAGCATTGGATACATGCCAGACATCTAAAAATAGAAACTGGATACTTTCAATTTTAATGTAAAAGGTCACGTTTAAGCATAGCTAAATGGGTTTGAGTGGTATGGTGCTCAACAGTGCATACATGTAACTGAGAGGTATATAGAAATGTATAGCTGTCATCACCATATCCCTGGTAGCTGAACGGTTAGACTTATGGCCTTGTGTGCCATAAGTGCATGGTTCAAATGCAGTGACAGGCCATTCATCTTTTACATGCTATAGCAAAATGTTATAAAAATATATATTTTTTAATTATGTATACCTTGACATTTGTTAACTGGGTTAATCCAGTTGGACCAGAAGCCCATTTTTAGTGGAGACCCAAGAAGAAAAGCCCCAGTTACACACAAGCATCCAATACATTAAAGTCACACCCCAAGATAATGTAATTAGAATGCATAAGGTTAGGAGATATAAGTAAAATAGGTACACATAATAAAGTATCATTAATGAACAATTAATTTCAATATATATATATATATATATATATATATATATATATATATATAGTTTTTATTTTTAATGAACTCTGGTGTGCCCTTAGGAAAGCTCTGCTAAGCACTAATAAGCCAAGCCAAGCAATGCTTAAACAGGACCTGTTTTAGCAGGACTTAGCAAATTGCAGCTCTACCTAGCTGGTTTGGGCATTTATAAGCATTTGCCAGTTTAAGCACTGCTCGGCTTAAGCTCAGCAGGTTTGCGTGATGCTAAGCCATTTCTAAAAAATGGTACAATGGTGGTAATGTGTGGGAAAACAGCCTTGTTTAAGCTGAACAGTGGGAATACAGCCAGAACCTGTTGGAGTTTGACCTGTGCAGGAACTATGGCAGGAGTTGGAGAGGCTGCATGCTTCTGGGCACAGCAGTGGGGCATGTTGGAGTCCAGGGTCATATTTGGACTCCTCATGAAAGACCATGACATCCAGCTGCTGCAGGGCCAGTACCAGTGGTCAGAATACAAATCAGAGGCCTGGGACCAGCTGACACGTGACCTCACCAGTGCAACTGGTATCCCCTCCACTGGTGAGCAGGTGCATCACCACTGCGATGACCTGAAGCATAGGAAGGGGGAACTCTTGGCCCAGTGGATCTAAGATGCTCAGGATGACAATGGCCCACACGTTTGTAAGTATAGGAAGCATTGATTTACCAAAGTCTAGTATGAATATCTGATTAACTGGTATGCATAATGGTGAGTTTCTCCCCCTACGGCTGCAGAGGATAGAGCTCACAACATGGAGGCCCATGAAGGTCACCTGGCCAGGTTGCACAAAAGTGTGGGGAGTACAGATATATCCTGCAATATATACTAATTTAATTAAGAAAGAGTACAGTACTAACTGCCAGTAGGTATATTCTGTTTTGAGTGTACTGTAATGAATGTGCTCATAGACCTGGACTGATATAAGTGAGTAATGCCAGGTACAGTTCAATATAGATGAAAGCATGAAACCTGCTAATGTGAAGGAAAGAAAGTTACTACTGTATTGATAATGTTAAGGAATAATAAGTGTATACTGTATTATTAATAATGTTCTGTCAACTGCATTCATAATTTTCAGGAAATAAACTACAACTGCAGTCAGAATTGTTAAGGAGATAAAGTTAGTACTGCATACATTGTGGAATAACAGCTGTCTTTCAATGCCTACATTATTTAAAGTGTTCAACAATAAAGACTGTTAGATGTACCCCAATCATTGCTTCATTTCTCTCCAATAAACGTTGTTGCACAAAATGTGTGCATTTTGGGCTGTTGGTCAAGAAATTGATTATTACAACTGCTGTGAAGTAAACACGGGTATAATACCATGAAGTGACTGAAGATTGGCTGACAAAGAGCAGTTTTGCTAAAGTGTAGATGTGGAGCTATACTACAGGATATAATGCATTATATTTGTTCTGCACTAAGATCTGAACCTAGAATAGCAATTACTAAGATATTATAGTGTGTTTCTCTGAGTTAACCTTTGCATCTCAGCTATATGCATTCCTGAACATAGTTACGTTGATGCAGGCAAGTATGAAACTGTAATAGCTGTGGACTGCAAATATACCATCTGCAACTGTATATGGATCAGATAGGTAACCCAGCACCCCGATATGGTCTGTACACATCACACATATTCCCATTCACTAGGGATTAAACGTGTACACCTGCATTCCAAGTATTAATACATAGTTTACGTACTATCTCTGTCATGCATGAATCTCATGCATATGTGTTCAACTGTCACTGCTGTCTTGTGTGGCACCTTACCTACATTACCAGGTCAGACTTTGTTACCAGGTGAGCTCTAGGTATATGTCAGTCAATCAACACACAGTAGTGGCTCAGTATCTCAGTTTGATAAATGATATGTATGTTATTCATTTTGCCACACACAGACTCCAGAGAAATGTACTACTATATATTTATAGAAACAGGCAAGTACTACTGAATATGTATAGAAACAATTATGTATTTCTTAACAGATTTTCCCCCACAGGACTTACAAGTAAATAAATGTCTGTAGCAGCTGTATTAATGGTATAGTAATTTCTGTGTCCAGATGTACTCATGTGTAAACAGCATTCCTCAGCAAGGTGATAAGACTTCATTAAATAAACTGTCAACAAGTACACTACTATTCCTAGTTAATAAAACAAATAAAACAGTTTATTGTTGGTATGACTGTATGCCTGGGGTGTCTGTGAATCTGCTAATAGTCTAAAGCCATGCATGCCAAGGACGGCAGGATAAGTGTAAATTGTCTGTACTATGTATGATACATGTGTCTTAAGTGTTACACTGTCATGGATAGTGATAACTGTTGCCAAAACCCTTGGACACAGATATAACATCCAGTCAAAGTATATCAGTAGCACACTCACACAACAACAGTGCACAGTACACCTTGATAGTCATATATGTTCCCCTGACATGTAATAGGCCCCTGTAGTTTTGTACCTGTAGCTGTTACAGCTTGGCCCATACTGCCCCATGCAGATAGATTGAGAGGTATGTACATGCTACAGAAGCTATAGGGCACTTGTATACATAAAGGAAGGGCAGGCCAGTAGAGTATATAAGAGCACTGTTGCAAACAATATAGCCAATACTGTTGTTAATGGAATGTCTCTCTCTCTCCCCCAACCCTTATCTGTATCACAAATAATTATTGTTATACTACAAGTATGGTTTCCTTTTCACATATGTTGCTCTCATAACATAATGTTGGGGCTTGTGTTTTATTATTGTTATATATTACAATGGTTGCATACTAACATATCTTGTTGAAATACCAATGTTGTTGGTCTTATACTGTAACTGTCACTGGCATGCTGTTACAATACTGACTGTTATTCTAGTTATTCTTGTGTTCTGTATGCTATGCAATATTATCATTCTGGATTAATTGAACACCCTTGCATGCTGTTATAACTAACAGTTAAATGTGCTGTACATGACTAACCTATACACTTTGAAAAAAACTCATCAGAATTACACAAGTGGGTAGGTCAGTTCCTATGGATCCACCTAATCTACCTCAACTCTCCATGGCACTGGGTCGCAGCACATCTGGGATCCAACCTGGAGCTGCCCACTCCACTGGTCCTGCACCACCCATGGGTGGAACCACCTGAGGGGATGGTACCCAGCCTCCCCAATGCGGGCATGGAGATGGAGTGGTCACCCAATGACAGCCCCCAAAGATAGTTCACAGGATTGTACAGCATGATATGGACAATTGACTGTGCCAGATTGAGGGTAGACTGGTGCACCTGGAGGGGCAGGCCAGCCGTGGTGCCCAGCCCCAAGCACAGCCACCTTTGGTGCTGTGAAGGAGCAGTGGTGACTTCCCATGGTTAGGGAGCTCAGGCCCACTGTTGCCATCTGGGGGCACTTGGTTCTCTAATTCCATAACACCCTCCCTGTTTAAGGTGTTTACACTCCTCATGTGTCATACACCGCCCCTGTCTGCTGTCTTGTCTGTTTTGTCTGTTTGCAAATGCTACCTCTCCTACCCAACTTACCTCCTCACATGTACCTATATCCCTTCCCCAAAATTCCACTGTTTCCTTAAAAAAAAAAATGGGCATCTGTCCCACAAAATATATTGTACCATACATAGCTCTCCGTTTTGCCCACACCTCCACTGCCATCAATCAATCATTACAGTAATTAATCAACAAAGTTATGTTGCCCGCACCCCTCCCTCTGAGATGTGAGGCTCCAAATTCCAAATTGTCCACAACCTGCACAGCTGTTGGTGTAGAAGAAATGGACAGCTATGGTCCTTTCCTACACCCATCCTTCACATCCCTACTTGCCTTTCACATTGTTTTCCCCCTGCTTGCCCTCATTTCATCACTTTCCTATTACCCTTTTTTTTTCTTTTTTTGGAAATAGTGTGGGTTTAAGTGGGGCTAAGCACCACTTTGCATTGTGGAGCAGCACTTAAAGCTGCTTAAAACTGCTCTAATCACCTTCTGTCTTTCTGACACTGTTCTGCATATGAGCAAAATGGATGCTAACAATGATGGTATAGAGTATTAGTCCACTAGGCCACTCAGCTTTGAAGACTATCAGCTGTTTCCATAAACTTATCCTGTTTATCAGTGATGCACATCACAAAAAATTTCAACCATGTTTCAAAACACAGGACCCTGTCAACTGCAGCACAATGCATCAGACTACTAGGCCACTCATGTCAGATGAATAACAGGTGTTTCCAGAAACATATCCTGATTATCAGTGATGCGGCCACTCAACTTTGAGGAATAACAGGTGTTTCCAGAAACATATCCTGATTATTAGTGATGCACATCAGAAAAATACTCAGTACTGCCTAGTCTCATACCCAGGAATCTGTCAACTACAGCACAATGTATTAGCACACTAGGCCATTCAGCTTTGAGAAACAACCACAGTTTCCAGAAACATATCCTGATTATCAGTGATACACATCACAAAAGTATTCAGCCAGCCCAGTTTCAAACCCAGGACCCTGTCAACTACAGCACAGTACATTAGCCCAATAGGTCACGCAGCTCTGAGAAATAGCAGCTGTTTCCAGAAACATATCCTGATTATCAGTAATGCACATCACAAAAAATATTCAGCCCTACCATGTTTCAAACCCAGGACCCTGTCAACTACAGTATAGTGCATTAGCTTACTAGGCTACTCAACCCTGATGAAGGACGGGTGTTTCCAGAAACATATCCATATTGCCAGTGACACATTGTACATATAATGGAAAAACTGACAATGTACTTGGGACTGTGATACAGACAGCAAACTAGTACACAGACAAATAAATGATGATGGATGTACATGAGGCCTAGGATATCTGGTAGAGCTGACAACTGCACAAACTACATTTGGGACACTTGTCACGCAACCTATGCTATGTCGTGATGTACTGGCAAGTCAGTACACAGATTATGAAATCATGACAGACAGTTCAGTGTCACATGCCATACCCATCCAATCACACATGTTCATGCCAATCCTGTGTAACAGATTTTATGCATGCACATATGTCTTGCAAGTACACATGCTAGAGTATTGACTTCATAGCTCAATCTCTTACATTCCTGGCATGCATAACATTTTTCCAACCACAGTCCTGACTTCCATTCTAGTGTGTTGCATGTCTGTCAAAACAATTAAATGACTGAGCCGTGCAATCTTAAGCACAACTTTTTTCTGCAACTGCAGTCACTGCCACCCATATTAGCACCTCAGAGGCCTGTCAGTTGGGACACACTTCACAAATATGTATAAGTGTCCTAAAGGTTACCTACCACACTCTGGATGGCACTATTATATAACATATGTATGAGAGGCACATGCCTCACCTGGACTGTTATGGGTACCCTCACCCTGGCTGCTGTGACAAGAGAGCTGACACTGCTCCTTCACTCACATATACAACTTGCTGTCCTACAATGTGTTCACGACCCTCAGTATGACTCCTGGGCAGAATGCAGCAGCTGCAGCCTGCAACATAAGCATCAGTATTTTCAGCTACCTGCTACAGACCTACCATACCTCTCAAATACCTAGAACAGGGAATCCACAGAACACCCATACATAAAGGGGTGGAGGGAATGGTGAAGTGACAGGGACATGTGTCAAAGTCTTCCCCTATAAACATACACAGCTGATAGACCAGTGGCTACTGCAGCAGCATGCATATTCTGATGCAAATGACGTATGACACTCACATCTGTCTATCTCCTTACTGACCTCAACCCACATTGTTAAACAATAAACTACCACATAATCAGAAAGTCTGTTCACAATGGCCAAACATAGTATGGAAAACTGTGGACATACCACATAAATTCAAACAGTGGACAGTATTTCAACCTACCCTCTATGATGCTGTAGTCCCCAAACCTCAATAGTGTCTTTCTCACAGGCCAGGAAAAGGAAAAGGCCTACATGAAGTCCTCAAATACAGCACTGCGTTGCCATGACTTTGGCTAATGAAAATGCAACACAGCTGTTCTGAATGCAATTAGCAAGTCTGAGCCACAGATTGGTGCACAGGCAATCAACTGTTCATGAGCATTGCAAAAATATATATGGTAGCAGGATAAAGGTTGGTAAGACAAAACTAAAAATAAAATAAAGAAGAAATACCAAACCAACAAGCTAAAATCCAGGAACTTTAATAGATGTATCCAAAAGAGTGATAATTGCTTTCACGGTGACCACACCCCTTCATCAGACAACATTAACTAAGAAATGCAAGTCTTTTATACAAAGTGTGACCAATAAAAAGCCCTTAATTATGATAAAATCCAAAAGTTACAAAAGTTTTAAAAGAACACATACTGCAGAAAAAACATTCATATATCATGAATAAAAACAGCTATAAAAATGTATGCAAGCATATTGCACTTATAAAAATATATATAAAAATAAAACATATTATTTATGTCTAAGTCTACATCCTTTCAGGAAGTGTTTCAGTGAAAAAAAAGAAACATTTAGACCAGGTGGTTTTTCTGCATTCAGCAATAAAATCCACTACTGTTCTATAGTTTCAGTGTGGTTTTTAAACTCACCTCCTCTTAAATTAGTGTCTAAAACTTGCAATACAAAAAAACTAAATGAGTGTGTGGTACCATGGCTCATAATATGTGCTGCTAATGCATTACTATCTTTTTTATTCTTTATGTCTATCTGATGTTCAAGGATCCTGTCCTTAAAGGGTCTATTTGTCTTGCCAACATAAAATGCATGACATAGTTGACAGAAAGAAAAATATACAAGGTTACACATTTTTCAGTCAGCATAAAAATCAACATTAATTGTGAATCTTCAAACTGGGTTTGTGTATGACAGACAGGTAAAAATAAATTTACAGGCTGAACAACTTGTGCAAGGAAATGCACCAATCCTGTCAGACAATGGGTTCCCTTTCTCTAGCATATTGGACTTCTAACAAAGATGTTGCTTGAGGGATTTGTTGTTTCTGAAAGAAAAATGTGGAGTGCTTCCTATCTTGTCTTTTAACTCAGGTACACTGTTCAGTATCTTCCAGTTATTCTTTATAATGTCACAATATTGACTTATATCACGAGAATATTGTAGAGGCACTCTAAAAATATTACTAGTAGAGTCCTGTTCCCGTCCTACTGCATGTGTGCTTGTAGTTGATTTAAAATAATGCCTGCATCTATCTAATCTCTGCTTCCAAGCTTCAGAGATGCATGTATCTATTTCTAGTTCTTGATAGTCCCTTTCTAAAAAATAATTTTTCAAAGATTCAAGAGCTTTGCGTGCAACTGTATCATCATTATGAAGCCTAAGTATTCTATATACCTGTCCTTTAAGCATATTTCTCATTATATGCCTTGGATGCATACTATTATTGTGTAAAAGTGCATTCCTGTGTGTAGGTTTTCTATATAAGCTTGTATGGATAGAATCAAAGTCTGCTTTGTCTATTTTGACATCTAGAAATTCTAAATGTTCAAAAGAGTGTACACATGTACATTTCAGAAAGGAGGTTGTACTATGCATGTACCTCATGAAATTGTTCAAATCATCAACTGTGGCACCCCATAACATAAAAATATCATCAACAAAATGGACATACCAAAGAAGGTGCTCTGCAAATACATTACTGTTTGACAAATTATGTTGTTCCCATTGCACCAAAACTAGGTTAGCGTAGCTATTGGCACAGGCAGTGCCCATGGCCATGCCAACCTTTTGCAGAAAAAAATTCCTGTTCAAATAGAACAATATTATTCTCTAACACAACCTCTAATAGGGAACATATATGTTTTATGTTATCATCAGAAAAGCGTTCCATACCATGTAAGAATTCCCTTACATTATTTACGCCCCAGTCATTGGGGATGACCGTAAATAATGACTCCATGTCAAGCACAGCAAACATATAGTTAACATTGATGGTCGAGATTCTATCATACAACCTCTTAAAGAAAGTTTTCATATCCTTCAAAACACTGTCACACAATTCTAATAGAGGGTGTAATGTCTTTTCTAAATAAATAGACACTGGTTCAGTGCACCAGCCAGCTCCTGATACTACTGGCCTCATGGGTGGAATAACAAAATTTTTGTGAATTTTGGGGAGGCCATAAACTGTAGGGGTTAAATGATGATCAACATTCAAGAATTTAAAAAAGTCTTCATTAATCAAACCAGTCATCAGTAAATCAAATATCATAAAAGAAACCTTCTCAGTTATCCCATGTACTATATGCTTAGGAATACCTTTATAAGTATTGGTATCATATAGAAGTACTTTCATTTGATTCAGGTACATTCTCTATCCAAAACCACAATGCCACCACCTTTGCCGGCTGGTCTAATTTCCAAGGCACATGTGTACTTAAGTTCTTGTAAGGTTATATAGTCTTCTGAAGACATATTAGAAAAGTTAGCCCTAGTGCCATGTTGAAACAAGTCCCTAAACTCAGTTTCATACATATCAATAAACATTTGCTTAGTAGGGTGAGGTAGAGGTATAAAAATGCTAGGTTTCTTAAAAGATTCAAAAATATCATTGTTACCATCAGAGTATAATGTTTTTAAAGTTAAAGACCTACCTAGTAACCTTAAGTCTTTTAACAGTTCAGCTTGGTCTGCACGTTTGGATGGTACAAACGAGAGGCCCTTATTTAACAGTTCAAGCTGTGCTTGTGTACATTCTAATGAAGAGCAGAGCATTGAAAGGGCACAACAAGTAGTGAAGAAATGGAGATTTTAAATGCAGGTTTGGTGCATAACATCTCTTGTTATGAAGTTCATTTACAACTTATGGCAGGAAAAGGAAAACAATTGAGCGACAGTATAGGATGCAAACAGTGTTAGAGAAATGGTCAGAATACACCCTGCCATCGCTATGCTTTTGAAAGTGTAGCTGATTTGTGTATGACATGAATGCACCAATAACATTTTCACTTTGGTTTTACTCACGTGTTTTCTTTTTTACACACGGGATGTACAGAATTGAATGCTTTCCTTTTCACTGTATATACAGCTTAGTATGGTAAGGAATAACCATTTATTACACAGGTGTTCATTTTAGTTTTTTACATTTACACAGTGTGTCACATGAATATCTATCATTTACATGCTCTACAGCACAGATTACGAAGTGGCCAACCATAACATTTTGACAATGCTCTTTTCGTAGATTGACATTTTGGTGCCGATCATTAGGTTTTCGATGAACTCAGCTTGCGATAAGATAATATAGACGTGAGATTAGATAGATGCAGGCCTTATTTTAAATCAACTACAAGCACACATGCAGTAGGATGGCAAAAGGACTTTACTAGTAATATTAGAGTGCCTTTACAATCTTCTAGTGATATAAGTCAATATTGTGACATTATAAAGAATAACTGGAAGATACTGAACAGTGTACCTGAGTTAAAAGACAAGATAGGAAGCACTCCACATTTTACTTTCAGAAACAACAAATCCCTCAAGCAACATCTTTGTTACAAGTCCAATTTGCTAAAGAAAGGGAATCCATTATCTGACAGGATTGGTACATTTCCTTGAAGAAGTTGTTCAGCCTGTAAATTTATTTTTACCTGTCTGTCATACACACACCCAGTTTTATTGATTTTTATGCTGACTGCAAAACATGTAACCTTGTATATTTTTCTTTCTGTCAACTATGTCATGCATTTTAATGTTGGCAAGACAAATAGACCCTTTAAGGATAGGATCCTTGAGCATCAGAGAGATATAAAGAATAAAAAAGATAGTAATGCCTTAGCAGCACATATTATGAGCCATGGTACCACACACACTCATTTAGATTCTTTGTATTGCAAGTTTTAGACACTAATTTAAGAGGAGGTGATTTTAAGAACCACACTGAAACTTTAGAACAAAAGTGGATTTTATTGTTGAATGCAGAAAAACCACCTGGTCTAAATGTTTTTTTTTCACTGAAACCCTTCCTGAAAGGACGTAGACTTGAACATAAATAATATGTTTTATTTTTATATATATTTTTATAAGTGTAATATGCTTGCATACATTTTTATAGCTGTTTTTATTCATGATATATGAATGTGTTTTCTGCAGTATGTGTTCTTTTAAAACTTTTGTAACTTTTTGATGACATCATAATTAAGGGCTTTTTATTGGTCACACTTTGTATAAAAAACTTGTATTTCTTAGTTAATGTTGTCTGATGAAGTGGTGTGGTCACCGTGAAAGTGCTTACCACCCTTTTGGATCCATCTATTAAAGTTCCTGGATTTTAGCCTGTTGGTTTGTTATTTCTTCATTTATTTTGTTCATGAGCATTACCTACAAAAGGCAAGCTGCTGCCTATGGTACACAGGTCTGTGACTTTCTCTATGATGACAGACAGCACTATCCCAGTATTCTACCACATGATTTCTGCACATAAAGAAGTACAGCACTATACCAGGTATGTAGTATTATTCTGCATTTAATCAGACACAGTTGGGAGATGCAGGCATGTGAAATAGGGATTACAACAATAGAGGTCTGTAGTAAATATCTTGGAGTTACATGTCGCTTTGTCAGCTGTCCATCAGCTACAGGCTTCTCTTTTGGCTCTGTTACGCTGTGACATAAATCACAGCTATAGCCACTGAATCTCCCAAGCAATGGTCAGCTCATGTATGAATGTAACTGGATTGTGTATTAGGCAATAGTGACAGTCAGTAGTGGTGGATACAGCTACCATATCACATGATGTACTGTCAGTCTACTCCTCTCACTCTGTCAATGTCACAGGTATAGTTCAAACATTGTTCAGGTGTCCCTGACTGTTCCTGACATACTCTGGCTAAGTCACTGTGTACTCAACACCTGTATATCATTGCTTGAAAGCTATGGCTAGCATACCTGTTGACCCCCTACAGCAGGACAGCAGGTTATAACCAGTAGTAGAGGGGTGACACAGGCTCCACCTCAGCAACTGAGTGTATATATTGAGCATGCAATGTGAGGGGATGAATACAGTACCAGATATTAAAGCACTTTAACTTTTTTGAGGTGTCCGGCATGTGATAGCCAGATTCCTCACAGTCTGGTAACAACCATTACATATTGTCCAACTGTTTCACAGACATCCACACATGTCTGGCAGAGGGTCCACATATATCAGGCACATGTACACATTCTGCAAATATCTGTGTACTGCAGATGTTGGACACCCACAAGGAGGATACCCTACAACATATTTGCTGTGGTCTCTGTAATTGTGTCACACAGATGTTGCAGGACTGTCCCCATACACTTGTGGTACCATTCACCTATTTGTCAGATGGCGGATGTATGACACGATACTGGTATGTCACCCATAGGGAAAACACCACAGTGGATGGCAGTGATGGGAGTGGACACATAACAACACAGTCTGCCACAGCACACAGGGGCATAACTGGTCTACCTAGGATCATACGAGGTTGCTAGATTATTAGCCCTGAGGCCCTCACAAGCCTAGCCCAGAGTTTATCCCATGCATATGCAAGTCAGCACCTGATGCCCCAGTCCAACAGGGACACAGGTGGTATCTCAAGTGTATATGTCCTGTTAACCATCCAGTTATCCAGGTCTCACTTAAAAAGGTGTAAATAGCTACTCCTGCTGATGTGGACAGGGTGTCCATTCCACAGCTGGGTGAGTGTGTGGGACACACATCTGACCTGCCAACAAGCCCTGTTGATGTGACACCAGGTTGAGTGTGTGTGTGCGAGTTAATAGAGTGGAGCCTGACTTGCAGTTGTGCAGCAGTCCCATCAAGGTGGAATTCATGATAGCCTTGTATGCCAGACAGAGGTTACCTCTGGGGAGTCTGTCTGAA
Organism: Protopterus annectens; assembly: GCF_019279795.1. NCBI lineage: Eukaryota > Metazoa > Chordata > Ceratodontiformes > Protopteridae > Protopterus > Protopterus annectens. The sequence goes on along the minus strand of NC_056730.1, from coordinate 674,354,463 downwards.
ACTCGGTAGTGGAATGGGCTAATCTGTGTATAGTAGATGTGTGAGGGCATGGTATTCCATGATAGGGAACCTTTGTGATCTTCACAGCTGCTGCATGTGCTTTGCCAGGTAAATGACCACAGGGGCATTATACTCATTAATGGTCCTTATTAGGGGTGAATACAGGTATGTTGTGACCCCCATATCCCTGGATGACATGCCAATATGTATGAGGTGGGCTATGTAGAAGGTTTTCCTTACAACAAAAGCAACATGGTGGGCAAATGTCATGTTGCCATTGACCTGTCTGCACATGACCCTCTTGACTGACTGTGTGCTTAGGATGTTGTTTGTACTGTGATAATATGTGGGGACATCGCAGAACCCAAATGGGATGATGCTGCATGCTGTGGTATGCAGCTTGAGGCCATGTTTCTGGCACCAGTGATGTGTCTGCATGAGACACTCTTGGCAGATGTCCACATCACTAGGGAATCCGGTGACTGCACATAGCATGTAGTCATCTGCAAACATGGTCGGCCATAGCAAAGTGGCTGTGCCCTGCACCTCAGAAGAGTACATCACACCTACAGAGGCTCAAACACAGAACACCGGATTATGCCACAAGTTATGGGTCAACTGCTTGGGGTTATTCCCCTAAGTAGACTAGGTGGGTCCTGTCATTGTGACAGTATGCTACTCATCTGGTGACATATGGACTGATGCCTAGGTGGGAGGGTATATCTATTATGGCCAAGTGGAGAATACTTTCAAAGTCTTTGGCCAGGTCTTGATAGGCAGTGTGCAATGTCACCCATAGTCCATGGCTCTAGTGACTGTGTCAGAGGTCAACTAATTGTAGCAGACATGATCCCCACCTTGACAAAGCCTAACTGTGCATGATTGAGTGTGTGCAGGTCACCAATGTCCTTGTTAATGAGGTACACTATAAACTGTGCCATGGCCATCCAGATCAGCCTGCTTAGGCTCATGGGTCTATAATGTGCCCTTGACCTCCACTACTGAGCAGATCTAAGTGCTTTCTGTGATGTTGCAGACATATGTGAAGAAGGGGAGATGATTGTCTGTAGTGGATGTCACCAATGTGGGCTGGGGTTTGCTTTGTGGGATTCAAATACTGCTGTTATTTGCTAGTTCAGGCTAAGGTGACATTGTGTCAAATGGGCACCTGCCCCTACTTTGCCTCAGACAGCAGTATGTCATCCCTGTTATAGACACTATTTATTGCAGATGTCCACCAGACAGGTGTACACAATGTTGCAGAGGATGATGTAGCCCTGTTGGGTATATCTGACTCCATCCATCTATACAAATGCAGGTATAGCACTGTTGTGTATTTCTGGATATTGGTCCCAGTTTCTACATAGGGGGTGGGGGTTGCAAAGCTGTGTATACCACCCCATAGGAGGCTGTATTCGACCTTGGAGTTGTATGTATGTCTGACCCTAGCTAGATGGGTATCATGTGAGATGGTGACTGCAAACATGACTGCTTTATGTTTGCTTTGACCACAGAGGATGACACTGTTGGGATGCTGCAATGGTTACCTATTTTGTCTAATATCAACTCCAACAGACCTTCACCTCATGTGGGGATAGCACCTAGATGCTCTGAGATGTTTTCATTTCCACTGTTGATGGATCTCTGTCCATTTGTATACTGGCATGAGTACATCTTCCACTGCATGTTTGGGTACTTCAAGCAACCCAGAATCAAGGTATGGACCCGAATCCTGATACAGTTGATCAGGTCCATGCAGGCAGAATGGGCTTCCTGGTCACATGTGAGGGCTGGTAGCTAGCTATGATGTGGATAGGTGTCTTGGCAATGGTGAACTGTCCATGCAGTGTCCCCTGTACATCTTACTGTCTGTAGATTCTGGAGGTGTGTATGTCTTTCATATATAGTGAAATCCCATGTCCCATGGCTTTAGACCCACAGTTTGGGGTCTGGCTGTATGATAGGATGAATAACCATGTAAGGGTGGTATGCTGTCTGCAGCTTTGAACCATGTGTCTGTGACTGCACAGTTGGCAGCATTTCCCAGGGTTATAAATGCTTGCAATGAGTGCAGATTCATGTTTAGACTCCTAGCGTTTAGCAGCATGGCCTTCAATGTGTGATGTGCTGACAGTTGTATGTTGATAGTGTTAACCTCATCACATCTCCTAATAAAGGCACTATGAAGGCTAGTGGAGACAGATGAAGGCCATCTCTGGAAAAGCATCATGGTCTGTTGATCATATCATCCCAGGCTCTTGGGTAGTGGATCCCCCTGGAATAGCACAGGATCACAAGCCAGTTGTTAAGGTAAATCATTTCCTGATTGAATTGCAGCATCACTCTGTGTGACAGCAAAATGCTGCATAAGGCTTGGGACATACCTGCTGGGAGACATCATCAGCATGCTCAATCATGTCACACTGCATACAGTCCAGGGAGGTATGTGTCAAGTCATGCATGCCAACAAGGACTGTGACACACTTATGACAGTACCTGCTGTTGAGAGATAGCAGTGCATATGTGATATGTCAGAGTCTGACACCTGTCTGACAAGTAACTGTGACTTTCCCCATATACAGCCTGATGAGAGGCACATCTGTGTGTCTCACAACGGATTCTTGTATGACTAATATGTTTTATTTATGGTGATGCCTTCATGACTGTGGGATGCAGGTGTGTGGCTATGTGTGGTATGTGGAGGGCTGTCGGGTACACATATGCCTTTGCCTTGGAGGTCTCCTTTGTTAGTTGATGTGTATGTTGCGGACCTATGCATATGTCGGTGTGTGTTGTGTAGGTGTGGGTGGTGTGTGAGGTGTGCTGATTGTGATGACAACCTGTTCAGTGCCAGATATGCAGCCTTGACAGGGATAGAGCATAGAGTGTAAGTTACTAATGTCATTGCATCTCTCACAAAATGTGTTCCTTGGCGGTGTTTGTAGATGGTTGTCTGTGTACTTGAGGCAGTTGCTGCACTGTGCCAGGATGCCAGTGTCAACAAGACTGGCAGAGAAAACTGTAGGACATTGTGCAGCCCTATATTCCAGACTCTGAGGGACGAAGGCCAGGGAGACCTACAGGGTGGGCCTACAGCCCAGATGCTTAAAACAGGAGTAGGAGGCTGACACCACTGCATACAATGTAGACAGAATATAAACAAGCAGTAACATGCAGTAGAACACCTAAGAGAACATGTAGCAAGTAGCAGGAAACTGCAAGATCAGGAGGGCAATGCATGATGTATTGGCACTATGTTGCTGATAGCCACATACCTACTGTGATGATAGATGGCGGGGTATGATGTGGGAGCTAGCGGAGGATATTGCTAGTAAATATGGATGTGCAGGATGTGTACATAATGGAGAACAATGTGTATAATCCTATGATGTATTCCTCTTGTCTTGTCTTTCAAGTGTGATGTACAAATGTAGGAACCTTCCATTTTCAGACAAGGCAAATGCTGCCACACTCGATAGACTGAGACTACATCACCAGATCCTGCTGTGGAGGAGTCACCATAATCAGCAACAATGTGCTGCAATGTGGGCAGACCTCTTGGCATTACTGAATCATATTGGGCAACAGAAAAGGAGCTATGAGCAGGTCTGAGAGTGTGCCACAGACATTATAAATAATGCACGACAAAGGGCTGCAGCTGTGTCCAGGGACTGTGATGGCACCGATGAAGGGCCTGCAACACTACAACCACTCTCAGCCACAGAGGAGTTCCTAGCAAACCTGAGTCCAACCACCAGCTCACAATGATCCATTACACCATATGTTGTGGAGGTGGGTGGCACAGCTTCCACAGCAGAGGAGTGTCCAGGTAAGCATCCTGTGATCATTGCATTATACCTGTACACAGATGTCAGGTTATTCTGCATTTGTGGGGGTGGTGGTTTGTAATGCACATGTGTGCACACACAATGAGACTGTCAGCAATGTGGGTGGAATGAAACTTCGTACTGTACATGTTGATATATGCACATATTATCCTGTACCAATGCCACATTTGTGTCTGCTGACAGTATCTCTCCCCCACCACTTCATAGGTACCTGTATTGTGTCTGGAGTCCATCATCTTGTAGCCGGTAAGTATGCAACTATATTGTTATGGCTCATCATACCCTAGGCATGTTAAGCACTGCCAGTTTGCCGTGGATGCAACTGTTAAGCTTATCCATATTGTAATATGTGTATGTTCAGTTGTGAAGGGGTTCACTGCAGTGCATTACATTGCTAATCACAGTAGCATAGTTGCAGAAGCTGCAACATATTTACAGATAGTTTTGTGGGGTCTATATCACCTTGTCAAATGATGAAAAGAGCGAAGGCTCTTTCATCGATCCGACAAGGTGAAAACCCCTAAAGAGCTAAGACATGGACCATCGATTTTTCCCAGGGAAAAATATTGGTGGGCCATCTTCGGGACTTTGCCATTTCCTCCACTATGATGTGATCTTGTACTTTGTATATTTAAGTAGGGGGGGGTATGAGGGCACTTTTTTTTTTTTTTTGCGGGGCAGCAATTGTTTTCCCTGGGAAAAATAATCACTGTTTAGTGTCTTCGCTTTTTAGGGGTTTCAACCTTATCAGATCAATGAAAGAGCATTCGCTCATTTCATCATTTAATAATGTAATATAGACCCATTTTGTGAAGGTCTAGGCAGTCTGCTATACAGGGTGGTAATAGTATGGTGGAAAAGAGTGCAATGTGTTAAAGGTGAAGGTCCATCACATACACAGACATGTCAAATATATCACAGATGTATATTACTAGCAACATTAACTGGATGTAGCTGCACTGCATTTGTTAAGGCCCTGTCTTGTCTGTGTCTGTTGTGGTCTGCTTGTGTGTTGTGCATGGGATCACTAATATGGTGTGGTATGTATAATGCAGTTGTGGCACCTCACCTGTGTGCATGTGTGTGTGTGTGTGTGTGTGTGTGTGTGTGTGTGTGTGTGTGTGTGTGTGTGTGTGTGTGTGTGTGAAGCAGCAGACATAATAGTGCAGGGAGTAATGTAGTAATGTTGTCTTCCTCCTCACAGGTGACCGTAGGGGTTGGAGTGTGTCCCTCTCACAACCTAATGTCAGTGTATCATCAGACTCTGGTGATAATGGTGGCCATAGTGAGGCACAGGTGGTGTTGTTGGGGGCTGAATCTGTACCATGTGTTGACAACCTACTTCTTCCCCAAATGTCCCCACACACAGTCAGTATGCCACACATTCCCAGTCCCCTGCCGCCACAGATATTCGACAGTCTGAGGTAGTGGCATTGAACAGGAGAGTGTGGCAACTATGGCATCTGTGACTGTGGACAGTAGCCATTACCAGGGAGCTGGTGAGGTCCCACACAGGCAGATTGACAGGGGTGCTCGAAAAAGGACTATTGGCCATCCAGCACACGTTAGAGGTGTCACAGCACGTGTCACCTGATGCATGTTTCAGTCCATCCTGTAGGCACAGGCACATTCTGAACATAACACCAAACAGATGATCAGGATCATGGGTGCATCACGGCCTGGCATCCCTGACTCCTTTCATGGCATTGGTGATGCCCTACATCATTTCACTGATGTAGTGGATAGATGGTGGGGGTGAGACATTGTCACTCCTTAACTGTGCAATGTCCATGCTGGAAAGGAAATGTGGTGGGAGTACTGCATTGGACACGTGGACATAGATCAGCAACAGCATCAGCTGAGAGCCCATAGTGGCAGTACCACCAGCACTACCAAAGAGACGGGTGCTGTACACACCACAGTGTGTAGGATATGGGCACATGTTCCTGGATAGTCCTGCGAGGAACGCCAATCCAGCAGACACCAGTCACCATCAGCAAGTAGTACCATATCTGACCCTGGCCATGATGGTGCCAGTGGCACTGCTGGTGGGACCAGTTCCTATGTTCATGTCCGGAGATGGTGAACTGTACATTCTGCCATGTATGGCCCACAGCTGTCCAACATATCCTCAAGTAGGGCTAGCATGTACCTTGACTGTGTACACACACACACACACACACACACACACACACACACACACACACACACACACACACACACACACACACACACACACACACACACACACATCACTGTCACATGCAGGTCACCACCTGACACCCACAGCTCTTCTACATGTCCTAGCTGATCAGCACCCCTCCAGAAACACACACACACACACACACACACACACACACACACACACACACACACACACACACACACACACTGTGTGGCACAGCCTAGGCCTCTGGCAACCACGCACCATGCCCTATGTATGTGAAGATACCTGTGCCACATCCCTGTCATCCATTCCATCAATGTAGGGACATGTTAATATGTGTCTGATGCACAGGGTGACTATAGTACTGTTACTGACAGTAGTGCAGTAGGGTTATGCCCTGTAAGGTGGTGTCTGCTGGCATGTGTCATAAGTACACAACACAGTGTATGTACCTTTGATCCTTTATGGTGCTTTGGTGTTAATATTGCTGACTGTTGTTTCCCAGACCTGTTCTCTTTCTGTTCCAGGTGTCTGTGTGTCTACACCATGGGGAACTACTGCCACCACAGTGTCTCAGGACGGAATGGTGGCAATGCAGGAATGTGACATCACAAAGGTATGGCTGTACACGTTCACGGTTAACTAGGTGGGTATGTGTAGGACAGTATGTCAGGAACAATGTGGGCAGACTGCATAATCATGCATACATACCCCTTGACACAACATGCTACTCTTAATACATGTCATCTGGGAGTTCAGTAAGAAAATAGGTTCATAGGATCATAGGTTACTACAGTAATGGCCCTGGGTCCCTAACAAGCCTAGCCATTAGTTTATCCCCAACAGAATCATCTATCAGCACCTGTTGTCCCTGTCATTGAGTGACACAGGTGGGACCCCTGAGACAGATTCATGGTATCCCATCCACTCATATGGTTGCACTTGATGAGGGTCTGCATGATAATCTGTTTGACGTGTATGGGAAGTGCATTCCTGAAACAGAGCAGCCTCTGGGAGACAAACCTGTCTAACAGGTTTTGTTGATGTCACCTATCAGATTCAGGCCTGTTGTGCTGGTAATTAATGGCGTAGTAGACTCACATATATGGAGCAGCTGTGGAAGGGCAGGGTCCAACATTGAGTTGTAGGTGTGCCACAGCCCACCTCTGGGCAACCTGTCTGATACTGAGTGGAGCACTACTGATTAGAGACTGTCTGCATGGGGCAGGTGTTGGACGGCATGAATTACCTTTGTGGGTATTACCATGGCCTTTCCACTTGGTGCAGATGTTTGGATAGGTACATATCAAACAGGCAATTGTACTAAATTATTAGTCTACTGGCTGAGGAATATAGAGAGGTACTGTCAACCTTTTTTTCTGGGTGCACTCCATTTACCTATGGGGTGCACCATGTACAAGGCCTTTCTTTCCACTGGCACTACATGATGGTTGAATGTGACATTGTTATCTCATTGAGTACCCAGGTCTCTCAACACAGGTTATATGTTTATGGGGTTGCCAATGATGTGACAAACAGTGGGGCTGTGTCCTTACTGTATGTTATGATGGTACTGTTTTCTGCAGTAAGCTTGAGGCCAGGGCCTTGGCACTAGTTTGTACCAGATGTAAGACCCTGTTGCAGTGTGTTAACATCATTTGGTGGGTCAATGACAGACAGCACACAACTTACAGTCACCACAGCCTTAATCAGAAGCTCCATATGTGGGTGGTGGTGGTTAGCATTCATGCCTACATGTGGGTTATGTAGGGGCAGTGGCTACCCACAGTGTCTCAACATGTATAGATATTGCACACACATAGGCAACCCAGAGTAGAGTTGTCACCTTAAGGAATGCCCAATGTGGGACACTTCTTGTAATAGCGTGACAGTTGGCAGGACAAACCATACCCATGGCAATTGCAAAGGACAGGATTTCTCTTAGTCTGCCAATATGACATCTTATTTTTTAAACATTTCCCTAGTTTATGCCATGTCTTGGAACATTCAGGTGTTTCTGATGTAAAATGACTGGTTTATGCAAATATAACACACATGTAGGAAATGTTTGTTGTCCTACACTCTTGGGGCCTATGCATTGTTTTAGTTGTAACATGGACTGTGACCTGCATGGTGGGTCAGGTGTTGGGCCATACACAGTTACACTGCTAAATGTACACACCCACACAAGGCAGGCACACTGCTATAGGGGATATGCTTTACACACACACACACACACACACACACACACACACACACACATCTATATATATATATATATATATATATATATATATATATATATATACTTACACACTTGCTAGTTCTGATATTAGAACCCCTAGCTATTCAGATGTATGCATTCTTATCAAATGCTCCATGGAGCTTATGTACTTGGACAGGGTCTAATTGTGCATCTAAGGTGGATGACACCAGCAGACCCTGTAAAGTATCCAAATGGGGGGATTAACAGGCCCTCAAAATGGTATAACCATCACACCCACAAGGCAGCCACACTGGATATGCTTCGCTCATACACAAACACATATACACTCACACAGTTACAAGTTCAGAGATTAGAACCCCTACCTATCTAGTTGTATATACTATAGTGTTACTTACTTATTGCATGTGCCACAAAGCTTATGTCCCTGGAAAGTGTCTAACTATGCATCTAAGGAGGATGACACCAGCAAACCCTGTAAAGTAATCCCATGGGGGGGTTAAAAGGGTGGAACAGGCCTTAAAATCTATTGGCATTACACACACATAGGCAAGATATACACATAGGTTCAGGGGGGATATACTTACACACATGCACTGAAGCCATTGTTGAGATCAGAACTACTACCTATTTAGCTGTATAACTATTCTGCTATGTACGTATCATATATTATGTGTCTGGAGAGTGTGTAACTGTGCTTCTAAGGTGGATGAGATCAGCAGACCCAGTAAAGTAGGCCAATAGGGGGTTCACAGGTAGGCACAGACTTTAAAATGTGTTGGCATTGCACACACATAGGCAAGAAATAAACATAGCAGCCACAGGATATACTTACACACATGCACTGAGATACCATTGCTGGGATTAGAACCACTGTCAGTCTAGCTGTATACACAATAATGCTACATAATTATTGCATGCGCCACAGAGCTTATGTGCATGGATGGTGTCTGCCACTGCTGTTGGGGTGGATGACATCAGTAGCTGCTGACAGGGAGGCCACTGTTGTGGAGGACAGTAGTCACAGGGCCATAAAATGAGTGACCATTGCACAGACACAGGCCTGTTGGGTGTGTGTATTCTGCTGTATGTAGAATATATACACAAATACACACACAAGGTGGCTGATGTGAAATGAGAACCCCTACCTAACTACTATTACATGCTAGAACTCACTATACTATTTGAATGCACCACTGGTTACAGTTGGTGTATGAGTGGCTGCAGCACTACATCACTCTATGCCTTTCTGGGTCTCTCTCTCTCTCTCTGTCTCTCTCCCCCCCTCTGTCTGCCTCTCATATGTGTGTGTGTGTGTGTGTGTGTGTATGTGTGTGTGTGTGTGTGTGTGTGTGTGTGTGTGTGTGTGTGTGTGTGTGTGTGTGTGTGTGTGTGTTACCTATATATATGTATCTATATTAAACTCAACAGGTCCACATATATCTTATATGTGCCACATACAGAGAGATAAGGATAATTATGACTGATGGGGATAGGGAGAGACAGTTAAGGTATACATAGGTGTCTGTATGCACAGACATATACAGGCATCAGAGTTCTATAGTCAAATGTGGGTTCAGATACAGGCTGACATTAGCTATGTGTAGGAGAATGCCCAGTATGACCATCATTACATACAATGGGACTCCAGGCCACACCTACCTATACTCCAGTCCAGGAGTTTGTGTGCTACAGCCAATTGTCTGCTGAACCTGATTAAACAGTCCAGCACCTCCCTGATATAATGCCTGAGGGATTTTCTGGCTGTGTGCTGTCCATAATATCTGACCCATATCTAGGGTGTGTACAGAGTGTACTGAACTGAACAGAGTTTTGCATAATATGTGTGGTACATTTTACATAGCACTGTGACTTTTTGGTATGTCAGTTACAGATCATTATAGATTGATGTGATGAACTGCTGACAGACATTTGGGTTACCGGCTCCATACACTGCAGGGAACCCATGCTATTGCACAAACTGTTCTACTCTGCTCCTTCTACATTTGTCTGGCCAGTTTTTCCTCCTTCCTCTTATATGTGGGCCTTTTATCCTGTCCTGCTCCAGTTCCTGGCTTTGTCCACAGTTGCTGCTCTATGTAGTTGTAGGTATGCTGTGACTGGGGTAAGAGATGTAACATCACACACAGGGTTACAGACTTCATACCTCTGACTGTCCCTGTTTTGCAAGTTGTCCAGCATTGTGACCCATACGTCTGCTCTGATCCTCAGATGGTTTGTGTTGTACTGTTATTATAAGGCTACATGTTGCCCATATCTCTCAAGCTCTTGCAGCCAAACATCTGGATAGGGCCATATATAATGGTGAGGCACAGGTCCAAATATGGGGACAAGATTTTAATATTGTTGTTACAAATGTAGACAGTTGGTAGAATGGTTTTGTATTAGCATGCTTTTTCTGACGGGCATGAAGTCTGCATCTGAACTGTCTGTAATTATTTTCTTATAGCAACCTTTACTGATTTGCCAATAGTTTGCCAGAAAATGGCAATGCTATGACAGACAGAACAGATATATGAAGCATAAATGTGGACATTCTGTGAAACTCTGTACATTTGTGAGGCATGTAAGGTGCCCACTGACTTGTAAGTAGTGGCACAGTTACATGACAGCCTCTATATCCTGGTGCTACACTGACTTGTTACAACATGCTGTCATGCTAGCCACCATCTAGGTTACTCAGAGCTGTGTACTGTCCATATCTGTGGACCCCTGTTCCTCCCTTGTCTCTGTATTTGTCCAGCTTTATTGCAGTAAGAAATACTGACATATGGACAGTCTGTAGAACTCCTACCATAGGTATACCTCACATGCAAAACAGTAGACATAGCCAGTCTCAAACCATGATAACATATCTAGCCCACTAAGCCACGACAGCCACCAGACAGTGTAGCTTACTTCCTGACACTATCAAGTACAGATGTACATAGCACATTGAACCCTGCCTATTGGAGAAATTGTACATGTCATTAGGTTGATTAGGACAGCCCAGGGATTGTGTGGACTGCTGCTATTACCTTGCCAACATACTGTGACTGCAGTTGTATGGGATAATGGGTGTGTTGGGGATAGGGGACTGTAGCACTGACAGTCAAGTATCTGTCCTGTGACTTCTTTGTTTGTAATTCCCTGGCATAGTGCAGTGGATTTTGCTGGCTTGGGGCCTACTGCATATTATGGGTTGGCCAGTATTGGACAGAGGGTTCCTGTTGTCCCACACAACTGTCAGTTGTCTGCAGCTATCCTGGTAGCCCATTCTATTCCATTGCATACATGTGGCAAGTCCATACATATGCTACCAAGGTCTACTACCCCATTCATTTGTTGTGCAGAAGAGTGACTTACCTTATGAATGCAGCAGTTGAGATACCAGTGCTTCAGGGCTGCCTCTGTCTGATGCATGCAATACACAGCCAATACATGGTAAGGTACAGGTTGTGTGGTGTAGCTGGCATCCTTTTTACTATGTATGTGAGTCGGAGTGAGGTGTCAGTACCTAGGACCCTAGGTTGTCAGTGTATGTGCTATGCATTGCCTCTTTGCCAAGGCCAGGGCATACTGGGCACACCTATGTCTGCCTACAGGGATAAGCTCAGGGGGTTCCTCCTCTGAGTCCCCCTGTGACTGTGAGGACCTTGGCACTGGTGGGGGCCTGCGTGTCCCTTCCCTGTGATGGTCCTGCCACAGCTGTTTCAGCAGGATCGTATTGTGTAGCATTTCATATACTGTGAACATGTGTGCACATGTGGCTGGAGATTACTGCAGGGCTCCACCAGATATATCAAGGCAGCAGAACCGTGATTGAGCAACCCAAAGACATGCTCTATTTATTTATTTATTTATTTGTTTGTTTGTTTACATTTGTTTACCGGGTAGTGTCCACTGGACAAAAAGTAATTCTTTCAGTGGAGGCCTAGGGAGTAAAGCTCCAATGAACACAGTTATACATTGTATACTGAAGCAAAAAAGGTTACAATGAACAAGAGATGCAGGTATTACAAATAAGACAATACAAAACATAGTGCATAGCAAAAAACATAGTAAATAGGAAAAAATAAAATTACCAGACAGTAAAAACATTGATACAATATAAACATTTAACAATTTACAATTTATTATTTATTTTTATTGTTAAATTATGTGAAAGTGGTGCCTTCCTCATATGTTTTGAGAGCTCTGGTCAGAGTAGTTAAGGAAAAAGAATAAATAAAGGAAAAAAGGGGGAGAGGGTATAGGTTAGTCTGGAGTGGAACATGGACATAGCCAGTGGGATAGGAAGTACTGTCTTAGTTTTTGCTTAAAGTTTCTTGTATGATCTATAGAGAGAATTTGTTGAGGGTGTGAGTTCCAGATTTTTGCTATTTTGTTGCAGTATAAGGAGTCACCATGAGAGTTATGATATTTATTTACTTTAAGCAGGACTTTGTCAGCAGACCTAAGAGACTTAAGATATTTGTAGGGTTGGACAAGGTTAGCTGGGCAGTGATCAGGTTTATACATCACTGTGTGGGCTATTGATAATTGGTTTAGTGTGACTAAGTTTGGGAGTTCTAGCCAATTTAATTGTTTGAGTGCAGCACAATGAAGTGTTTTTTTGGGTAGGTTTGTTGCATATTTGGCTATCTTGTTATAACAGGATTCAGGGTTGTTTATTTCTGTTTTACAAAGGTTTGTGAATATTTGAGAACAGTAGAGAAGTGAGAAGAGCAAGTGGGCTCTTGGTGTGGCCAGTCTAGCATGGTCTGGAAGATAGGGTTTTGCTCTATAGAGTGTATCTAGTTTAATATGGACTTTTTTAATACTCTGTGATGTATGTTTGTCAAATTTCAATGCATTATCTATGGTAACCCCAAGAAGTTTAGTGTGTTCAGCCGGTTCTATTTTAGTGCCATTGGAGGAGAAAATAGAGCGGGGTTGACTATTAGTAAGTGAGGAAGGATTTGTAAAGACCATAAGCTTGGTTTTATTGGGATTTAGTATAAGTTGATGGGTCGCTAGATATTTTTCAATGTTGGCAAGGGCAGTCTGTGTCTTTTCTTGAAGTCTCTCTATTGTTGATGCAGAGCAGATAAGCGAGGAGTCATCTGCATACTGAATAATGTTCACAGGACTAGCAGCTGTACTTAGGTCATTGGTAAATATCGTAAAGAGTAGTGGTCCTAGAATCAATCCTTGTGGGACACCTACAGAGATGGGGAGGTGGGAGGAGAGTTTATTATCACATAGGGTGGCTTGCTGCCTGTAGGAGAGGTAGCTGTGGAACCACTTTAAAGCCTCTGGGCAAAGGTTGTAATTAGCAAGTTTGTTTAGAAGGAGTTGATGCGATACAGTGTCAAAGGCTTTTGACATGTCAACAAAGGTATCAGAGACAAGTTGGCTGTCATTTTTAAGGTGATGTATAGAGTTGGTGAAACTAATGAGGGCTATACTCATACAGTGTTTTGGTCTAAAACTATGTTGTGTAACAGATAGAAGGTTGTTTTTTTGGAAGTAATCAATTATTTGATTGTGGACACACTTTTCTAGAAGTTTTGCTAAGGATGAGAGCATGGCTAAAGGTCTGCAATTATGTCTTTAGAGGGGCCTCCTTTATGTAGTGGGATGATGTGAGATATTTTCCTTATGGTATGTACATACTGTTCAGTAATGGAGCGGTTAATTAGGATTGATATGGGATTTGCAATAGATGGGGCAGCTAATTTCAGAAACTCACCTGGTAATTGTTCAGCAGCAAGGGTACATGGCTTTACTTTAGATAGCAAGCCCTGCATATAGCTAGTTTGAATGGTTCTAGTTTAAATTGGGCTTGTGGTGGACCAGAATGAGTGGGAACAGACAGGAGTGGGGTAGAAGTGTTATGTAATATGGAGGTCAAAAAAGTGGGAATTAAACTGGGATGCAATAGGGTTTATAGTATTATTGTTAGTAGGGACTGGGGTAGTGGGTTTGCCAGGCTTTAGAAGGAGGTTGACTGATTGCCATAATTTTTGTGGATTTGTTTGATATTTTAGTTGGCAAGTTTGAAATTATGTTTTTTTTGTCTATTTTGATTCATTTCTTAGCTTGATTTCTAAGTTGTTGGAAGGTAATAAGATTAGCATGACTTTTGTTAGAAAGATAGAGGGACAGTGCTTTGTCTCTTTGTCTAAGTAGCTGTATTGTTTCTTTTGCTAACCATGGGGGTCCTTTGGTTTTAGTACATATTTTTCTGGGTGAGGCAAGTTTATTTAAGATTTGTAGGAATATGTTATTAAAATATTGGACTGAATGATCTAGTTCTAGGGAAGATGACTTTTGTTGTTTTAAGAGAGCTTGGAAGGTAGATAGTAAGCATTTTTTTGTTTTGGATGTAGTAGTAAGTGATATTATTACAATTATTTGTGTTTTTCCTTATTAGGAATACTGGGAAGTGTCAGGGAGATGGCCAGACTCATAGATGATGTTAGTTTTATTTGTTAGAATCCAATCAAGGGTGGAATGCCTGTTTGTATGCATGTCTAGTCATGCAGAGTGTTATATATTTTGATGGAAATTGTATAGGTTTAAAAAATTTTATAATTTTACTAGCTTATTAGTCTAGCACTTTACTAGACATCTTGTAGCAATTATTGTAGCACACAAAAGTGCTACCAGCACTAAACATTCTACAAGAAAACAGCTCCAGTACTTATTATTAATGCCCACCCCTCCAGGCATGTCTAAAGGTCAGTCCCCTGTGCATTCTCCTATTAACCTGGTGAACCTGGGCATCCTGAAGCAATGTAGCAACTGCATCATGTAGACTGGCAACCCTCTCTTCTTACCTCCCAATACTCAGACCTGTGAGAGATGCACTTATATATCCAAATTGGAAGCCACTACTCTTCAGCCAAGACTGGAATAGCTGGTCAAGAGAGGAAGGTCAACACTTGCACCACACCACATGGAACACATAGCCCTCAAGAACATACACCAGCACTGCCTTCACATAAAAACACAAACCATGCACCCACCTTTGCAGAGGCTCTCAATAAAAATCTACCCAAACAGCAGAGACCTCCACGGCAGAAATGCACTCAAACACCACAACACAACACTAATCACAAGACACATAACTCCCCTAAACAGCATGCCACTCAAACCAAGCCCCTAAGGCAAAAAAGCATGCCCAACACACTAGTCCTAGGTGACTTGATAGTGAGGCACACTAATGTCTCATTCACTATGATGAATAAGGAGAAAGTAACAGTCAGCTGCCTGTCAGGTGTCAGGATCCACCACATAACGCACGCACTCAGGTCCCTCAACAACAGGTACAGATATGACTCTGTCATTGTACATGTGGGTGTGAATGACCTGAGATGTACCTCCCTGGACTACATGAAAAGGGACATGGAGGAGCTCTCAGATTATGTAGCCCAGGCGGGTATGACCGTAGCCCTGAGCAGCATCCTACCATCACCCAGAATTATACCGCAGTACAAGCAGAAAATGATTGATTTCAACAATTGGCTAAGTTTCTGGTGGCATTCTAAGGGGATCCAGTATCTGTCTGCTTGGGATGAGATGACTGACAGACCTCAATGCTTTGCAGAGATGGCCTGCATCTGTCACCCCAGGGCTTCCAGATACTGGCCAAGGCTCTTGCCACCCCTATAGTGCCTTTTTAGGCAGTATTCCAAAGACCAAATTACCACTGTAACAGCTACAAACAAATGCAATTTGAGGGTCATGCTGCTCAACACTAGAAGTCTAAATCTCAAAATACACTCACTTGAAGCGCTCCTTAAAATGGAAAAAATCAACATTTGTGCTGTAACAGAGACCTGGTTCAAGGCAGCAGAAAGCACCCCTGCACTACCAGGGTATAATTCATTCCACACCTTTTGGCCCCAGAACTTGGACCGAAGCTCCAAAGGCAGTGGTGTTTCCATATTCATAAAGGATGAACATACGTCCAGACTAGTAGCCCAACATAACTCATCTGAGATACTTCAGGTGCAGCTAAAATTGGGTAAGGCAGCAATTCAAGTCATAGCCTGTTATAGGTCCCCAACCATGTCCCAAGACTCACACTCCAAGTTCCTAAGCACCCTGGAGAATATTAAGGTCCAACCTAACACTCTCATACTGAGCAACTTCAACTACCCCTCCATTAACTGGGAAAACTACTCATGTACCAATACACTTGCCCAACGTTTCCTGGAATTCATTAATTCCAATGCCCTGGACCAGCTCATTCTTATCCCCACTAGAGATAGCAACATCCTTGACCTGGTCATTACTAACATGGGTGACCATTGCTCTACACCAATAGTCAACTCCTCCCTGGTTAGATCTGACCACAAACTAATCACCTTGGAAATCCACATCCCTCCCACCCCCTCCGCAAAGGTAATCACCATGAAAACCTTCTCCAAAGCTAACTTTGGGCTCCTAAAAACAGAGGTGGCTAACTTCATGAAACCCATGCAAATGGAGATCAGTTCCATGAGTGCCGAATCATACACCAGTGCACTGTACAAACACGTACACAAATGTATGGATCCTGCCATACCAAACAGAACCAAGAAGCTCTCCCCCCAAAAAAGGAAGCCAATCTGGTGGTCCCCTGCCAATAACAAACTCTACAACAGAAGGAGTAAACTGATGTGGAATAATGTGAAGCCCCAAGACTGGAAAAACTCCCTTATCAGCCTCAACAAAAAGTTGAGATCCCTCATCAAATCCTCTAAAGCTAGCTTTGAAAACAGAATTGCAGCAGATAGTAAAGAAAACCACAAGGCCTTCTATAGTTATGTAAAGAATTTCCACAGCAATATCTAGAGTTGCTCTGAGCTACTGCACAATGGTACCTCCTATACCGAGCCAACAGATATTGCCAATAGCCAATACACTGACCAACATATTCAGTGCTAACTTTACCAATCTCACCCCCCCCCCAAGGTACCAGTCACAATACCAGTAGATTTCCAAGCACCCACTATTACTGCTGCACAGGTTAAAACAGCACTGTCCAAGGCCAAGAATACAGCTTCTATGGGACCTGACAATATCCCTGGCTGTGTTCTACATGAACTTCAGAGTGAACTGGCACCTCACCTGTGTGCCCTATTCAATCACAGCCTCACCTCAGGCTTTGTCCCTACCAAATGGCACACTGCTACAGTCATCCCTCTCCACAAAGGAGGAGCAACTACAGACCCTGGGAACTATCGCCCCATTAGCCTGATGAGTCTGATATGCAATGCTATGGAACACATAATCGTGGACCTAATAAACAAGGATATAGGGAATCTCCAAACTCTGGGTCCCACACAGTTTGGTTTTGTGAAGGGCAGATCATGCCTGCTCAACTTGGTCAACTTCTTTGAGTGAGTCACCAGAGCTGTGGATGAAGGCAAGTTGGTTCATACAGCCTACCTTGATCTGGCCAAGGCCTTTGATACCATTTCCCACTCAGGAATCATAGGAAAACCACACTAAGCATCAACCCCTATATCAATAGGTGGGTTGCAAACTGGCTCACCGGTAGAACCCACAGTGTGAAAGTAGCTGACTCCAAGTCAGACTGATGACCAGTCACAAGTGGAGTCCCACAGGGTTCGGTCCTGGGTCCTCTCCTGTTTGGTATCTACTTCTCTGATGTCCAGGACAACATGGAGGGACTCTGACTGACAAAGTTCGCAGACAAGTGCAAGTTGGGAGCCATCAATAAACTCCCCAAGTGATGTTGACATCCTATAGAAAGGCCTCACTGAGACCAATGACTGGTGTCTGAACCATGGCCTTAAGTTCAATGCCAAAAAATGTGTCATCATCCCCTATGGGAAAAAAAACATTTCCCATGAATTACCAACTTGATGGTAGTTCATTGAACACAGAAGGTGTTATAAGAGATCTGGGAACATGGGTTGACAGCAACCTCTCTTTTTACCACCACATTGCCACTGTGGTCAGAAAGTCCTTCTATGTGGCACATCTCATTACTAATTACCAGGAATCACTCCACTGTCTTTATTCGACAGAGGCAATGGGAACTAAGGTCGGGTGGCATGATACCAGGGTAATCTTATGGGCTAGGCTTTAAAAGACCCCAGGGCAATTAGCCTAGTACACACCTATGAAACTATGAACCTATTTGTTGGTGTATTTGAGGAGCATGTGAGTCAGTTCAAGTTAAAGTCACCTAGTATTGCTGTTTCATGTTTAAAATTTGTGGAAGCCCATTCAGGTATATTTTCAGTATAGGCTTCTAAGGTTAATATTTATAAAGAGATGGTCTGACATATTTTTTTAGTGGTAGGGTAGGTGTTCAGGGGATGGTAGTATCCTTGTTTGGATTGGGGGTTGGATGGTAGAGTGGTAGTAACAGGGCCTGGGTTAGGATGGATGTCAGACTGAAGATTAATTTGGGTAAGTGAGTATAAAATAAGAAATCTTACTTTGGAGATAAATTTGTTTTGTATATAAATGTTATTAGTAGGGCCATGTATTTGGAAATACCTTAGTGAAAAGAGCAGTGTTTGAGAGTGGACAAATAGATGAAGAGAGATGTGAATGGTGGAGTTTCTTTGACATATGGTAGTATTAATGGGTGATGTTGGAGAGGGGTAAAGGAAAAGATGATGGGACTGGTAGGAGGACAGATGTGTGGCAAGGGAAAATAAGACTAAAGTAGTTGAGTGTAGTAAGAACAGATTTAGAGAGGGCATGGTTGGAAGTACTTAGGTTGGAGGTGGGTTTGGGGGAAACTACTGGTATAGTAAGAAAATAAAGTAGTAAAACTATCTGTTGAAAGAGAGACTATTAGGGTTGATTTGTCTGTTTAGAGTGGTTGATGATATGTGTTCTTATGGTTATAGATAATAAGGTGAAATAGAACAGACAATGAAGGTGAAAAGGGTAATGTAGGAAATAAAATAGCAGGGGAGTAGGAGTATAGATTGAAGGAAGAATTAAGGTCTTGTAGTGTAGGTAGAGAAAGGTAGTATGTGTTATTAGGTGTGAATACTGAGCAGAGTTAGATGGGAGGAGGGAAGTCTAAGTATGTTATAAGTGCCTAATTGAATGCTTTGAGATAGGATGAGATTATGGATAGGTGTGGCTTGGATAAGTATAAATTACAAGGTAATAGGGGAGGTGGGAATGGGCATAGTATAGAGGAGCAGAGCGGGGCCTACACCCAGGTCAGGAAATTGACCTAGAAGACAATCAGTCAGCTAGCAAGGATTTGGATAGCATGGGGAAGGGCAGGGGTTCAGTAAGTAGTTTAAATGAGAGAGAGAATGAGAGAAAACAGCAGTGGCTGGGAATAGTAAAAACTAAGAGTCAGAGGTTAAGGAATTAAACCTTACATACACAGATATGTTGCATCTGCACTAGACACCAACTAAGAGTCAGTGGGATGCAGACAAAAACAGTATAGAATAACATAGGGGTGGGGGTATTAGAAATAAAGTCAGGAGCAAAGCCAACAGTAGTGTAATGTTCCTAGTGTGCCTCATTATGGTGTTCTTCAGTAGCTGTGTGTGTGTGTGTGTGTGTGTGTGTGTGTGTGTGTGTGTGTGTGTGTGTGTGTGTGTGTGTGTGTGTGTATGTGCATTTCTGATGGGTGTCATCATCCACATTCCAGTGCATAGTCACCATCCCCCAGTAGATGGCCATATGGGATGACCCCCTGGCAAATGTCTGGTACAGCTGTGAGGCATGCCAGATCTGGGAGTCATGATAGCTCCTAGGGCTGCCAGCACATACATTCATGATAATGCTCTGGGCGTTGCACACAACCATGAGGCTGATTTAGTGATACCCCTTGCGGATGACATAGACCCTACCCTCTTCACTGGGTGGTGCTTTGATGTACACATGAGTGTAGTCTATAGCACCTAGTACCTGAGCTTAGTGTGCTACATGGTGGAAGAGATGCATATTGCTGACCCTTTCCTCAGGGGTGCAGGGTAAATAAATGTGCTCACTGGATGCAGATGCGTGTGAGACCCCATTATGTCCTCAGCTGGTCTTTGAAAAGTAAATGTAGCTAATATTCTAAGGGCTACATATACCTTTATTTCCAATGGGATGGGTTCCCCTCTGTTGGCTCTGGGTCTGAGTTGAAGGCGGCAGAGCTCAGTGAATTCTTGTAGTATGTCCCTGTCCACCCTGTAGTGCTCTACAATCTCCAGCTCATGTAGTCCCTGGAAGGTTACCCTGGGCCTGAACACTATTCTGCTTCTCAGTCTGGGCCTATTGTCAGCATCACCATCATCACTGACCTCAGCCTCAAGCACATACAAATGTAGCAGAGCAGCAGCAGCCCCTAGAATTTTGTCAGTTAAAATTACCAAGTGTGTACTCCAATGGTGCAGAGAATGTGGGAAAATCAGATTGTAGGGTGTATGCATCTTTTATAGTGGTGCGCTGCAGCCTGTGTGACTGGCTCATTATGCTGCATTCCGCCTGATAGGTATAGCACTTGAGGCTTGAATGAGGAAGTGTCTGTTGAACAGGGCTTATCAGTCATTTCTACCTGACTGGCTTTCCCAGGCTATTTTCTTTTTTTTTTTCTATTTGTTTCACTGCTAAGCACTGGGGCATGGCACGCAAACCTGCAGCACTAGTGTAAACAGTGCTTAGCAGTTTTGACACTCCCCCAAGGACCGGCATACTCAGCATTTCTTAAACCAGCCAAAACATGCACAGCAAAGTAGACCCCCCCTGCTTAGCTGTGCTTAGTTGAGTGCAAACAGGTGCTGCTGAGCTCCAATCTGCTTACACATAGTGTGACACACCTCCTTTTGATGTCAGCTATCTGTTGCACTACTACCTACATGGTTCTAGCCCTACCATGGGTTGTATCTGTGGACACTGTAGGCCTTTTTTTGCTATTCAGTAACCCCAGCTCATTTATATACATCTAATTGCATGTACCCAGGGATACTTTACTACTCCAGGGCCTCCCTCATTAGCAAACACTGACACTGCCATTGTAAGACTCTGCATGCTGAGCACCATAATCCAATATTTTTGCAATGGGCTAATTCTCATTTTTTATATTTTTTATTTTTTTCCATAATGGCATATTTGCGCAAACATAATGTATATATTAAAAAAATTAATATTTTTTAATGAGTTGCATTGCTTTCTGGACTCACCGGCCATAGTTTTAGCCATTTGATGCCTACAGCGTTATATACACCCTATTTTGGGCTTTTACAGCCCCTGTTTAAAATTTACAGTCTGGTATATGGTTTCTATCCACGTACATTTCATACACCACCAGGGCACCTACACGGGTGCCTTTCTGCTTATTATATTACAAATCAACCTCATTTGCATGGATTTCACTAGCTTATGAGGTGATTTACATTCCACCAACACCACCATGTCTGCGCACTTGTGCACACCTCTCTGACCTTTTTAATGGATCGCTCGGTGGCCATGCCACTGTGCCTACATGGAGAACTGCTCTGTGTAGGCTTTATTGAATTCCCCCTTGTAGTGGAAAATTTTTACATGGAAATGTTTGCATAGAGCATATATCACACCAAATAAAATTACATTAATGTACAAAACTGTTGAAATTAAATGCTGGGTGATGTGACTTTGACATACAAGCTGATGGGGTGCATTTGGTGGATGAGTGTAAGGTGATAACTTTCTTTTGGAATGAAATCAATAATTTCACTCAAGCATTGTGGTTGAATAGTTGTAATATATTTAAATAATTGATTTTATTTAACGCTCCAATTCCTGCAATTATACCTAAGACTAAAGTGCCTCTTCTTTGGCCTATTTTTGCAATAACTAGAAAAATAATATTTAAGAATTTTTGTAAAAATGAAATTACTTTCTCATTAATAATGATTTTATTACCCTAATAAAAATTGATATAGGAATGAATTATTAATGGTAAAGTTGTGAATATCAGATATTATGCATTCATATAAATATTGGCTTAAACTTAATGATTTACTTAATAAATATTGATTGTTTAAAAGATTATATATATATATATATATATATATATATATATATATATATATATATATGGGTCTATTCTATATCCCAAAAAGCCACAATACCGAAGACAGGAAGATCGAGACGAAAAGGACAAAACTCAAAATAACGAATAGTGTAAGTGTTCCCAGGGCAAGTGAATACTTGCTCAAAACAACAGTAAATCACAGTGTACCAGTTAAAACACACCTGGGTGAGGGGCTGTACCCCCCACACACCCTAACTCTATATACATATATATATATATATATATATATATATATATTTATATATATATACATACATACATGCACACACACACACACACACACACACACACATATATATATATATATATATATATATATATATATATATATATATATATATATATATAAAGAATATATATAAGAAAACACCACACAGACACACACCCACACTACACAAATGCAAGGGGGCAAGTCCCGTACTTATATATACTAACTCCGAGATCGCACAAACAGTAAAGAAAAAATAATCACACACAGCCAACACACACAATCATACCTCCACCTCCCTACCCTAACCCACTCGTACAAGTTAGAAAAACACTCACTCATCTTAAACTGTAGAAACCATCCCAGCCAAACACTTCCGCAACATGACGTATATGCATAACCATGAATTCAACATAGTCCTATTCGCATTTATGCACTTTCATTATTTTGAGGTTTTGACTTCATGGACATGAATTTCTGAAATTCGATATATCAGCAATTTACGTTTATGAAGAGAAACTATATATATATATATATATATATATATATATATATATATATATATATATATATATACATATCAAGTCCAGGCCCGCACTACAGTGGAGAAAGGGCATAATTCCCCCTGTGGCAAGTTTTTACTTGCTCTTGGAATACTTATGTAATTTGTGATTTTGAGTTTTGTCCTTCTCGTCTTGATCTTCCCGTCTTCAGTATTGTGGCATATATATATATATATATATATATATATATATATATATATATATATATATAGATTTGGTTACATTTCTCTGTTTTCTGTTGTTAAAATATTAATAAAGTGTTTTCTACAGAAAGTGAATCATGTATCATGGAATGCTCAGTCTTATGCAGTATTGGGATTCACTGATACAGGGCTGAACAGTTACTGCATGTTGACACACACAAACTGTCACTGTGAGGAAGCCAACAAAAAGTAATAAAGACAATTTACAAAGAAGACGTAAATCAGGAAAACAAAGAGAGTAAAACATCTCTGTTAGTCTCTTATGAGCTCCACAAGAAGTATGACTTGCACTATTCAGGTGTCAGCCTAAGAAACCAGGAGAAGTGCTAGGAACATGACCTCTCTCACTTCCTGCTGAGGAGTTCTGCATATCATTAAAATAGGAAGTAATGCATGTTACATGCTATTGTGATGATGCAGAAGACTTCCTTCACTGAAATTCTGATATTAATTGATAACTGGCAATGATACTACATGCTAATTAGTGCCACATTTACTGATATTTTTCGTCTATTTCCAGTAATTAATCCTTTTCTGGGTTATTATATTTCACAATTTTGCACTGCAAAACTTTTGACTCCGTGTTGTATGCTTTTGCTAGGAAATGAAAAAACAGTAATACTGACTATACAATTTTCTTTGCCATTTGTAAACCATGTTATAATTAAATAAAGGCTTAATTTAATTGGACCTGAGCATGACATCTGGTGTTTTGTGCAATGCAACTAACCATAATATAATACTAGTTATCTATGTTTATTTTACTATTTATTTATTTAGTTATTTATTTATTTGTTAACTGGATAAGAAGGTTGGCCCAAATACTTTTTTCAGCTGCAGCTAGACCAAGGCACAGATAAACAAAGACCATTAGTAAAAGAAAAAATCACAAAATCATGCTTCTAATGCATAAAACATAAAATGTGCAAACAGAAGATTGTTGCAGCTGAAACCCAGAGAAAATATCAGAGGTTTGATCATACTGCATGATGATGCTTGCAAGTAGGGGCTCATGTCCGCCTGGCTTATTCAGCCCTTTTAAAGGTAACATGATCATATAAAAGTTAGGCCATCCAAAAGGCAGGAGAAGGACTCAAGCTGCTACCAGGAGTTGCAAGATATGTACAAGAGCATTAAATACTAACTCAGTTCAACAAATGTATGTGTGGTCATCCCCAGAGCAGACTGATCAATCCAAAATCTATAGCATAGGGTAGAGTTACTCCAACTGGCCACATCCACATGTTGAATGTTCATGACTATCAGATGGGAAGGTTCTTACAACAGAGGGAGACCAGTGAATGGTGTCCATTAAAAACTTGCTGAAGAGTGTATCAGGAGATGGTCATCCTGTATGGTGATAACTCAGAAGCGGAAACCACTCTTAATGATAAAGCTAGGAAAGGTAGGTGATAGAGAAACCAGGAAGATAGTATATCAGATAAACACCAAAATTGAAGGGCTTTGCGCTACATGCAAGTTAAGCAGGAACTAGCTAAATGTACCTGGTAACTATCACACACTCCATCCAAAATGCAACAACATATGTGCAACCTGCAAAGGAGGCAATCAGGAACATATTGGAGGTCTACATACAATGAATGCTGCACTCAAAAAGCCTGACAGAAGATCAAAGATCTGGGACATAAAAATGCACTTCACAGATCATAGTGCTATAAACAGGAGCCCCAATCACTTTCTTACATGGAGTAGAACTGGTTAGCAGGAAAGTTTTTTCTATGTACTTTTACCCAATATGCCTATGGATCATTGAGCCACCCCTCCCCCAACTAACCAAGCCCGTTCACTCCCCTGTCCTGGGTTTTTTATAGTAAGTGCAATAACAGGTGAAAGAGGTCATCACACAGGCAGCAATGCTGGTGTTTTTGCACTTACTAGAATCCTGGCAATGAAGGAATTCTGAAACCTCTTGACTTATGTGTTTTTCCATATTAACTTAGGGGCATCATGTGTTCTCTTTCTATGTGTGTAAGCTCCCATAGGTATGGCCATGTGAGCTACTGTCACCAACTTGGGATCTTCATGTATATGTCTCCCAGTGTTTTGGTCACTGGTAATTTGAAAATCTTCACTTGCATGGAATTAGGTTGGCAAGATCAGGAGTGTCATCTTCCTCCCCCTAGGACTGGCAAGCAATTTAATACCACCCACTCACATTCATCCCTGCCTAACTCTTCCAGGTGAAACTGCCTAACTCTTCCAGCACCTGGACCATTATATGGACATGAGTCATCTGGGTCCCAACAGGGCTGTATCCCTCTGCCACACTGTCAAGCCTAGAACTAGCCATCATTCTTTGGAGGTAATACCTTTAGGTGAGTGCAGTACTTAAGGCTGTACATGCTTGGAACAAATACAGACCCAGAAAGCGAAGAGCAGGAATGAAAATCATATGCCTTCACCTTAGCAGGCAGTTGGAGTATGAAAAGTTTAGTACAATGAGGTAATGGTACAGTGTATCTTTATTTGACAGCAATGCCAGAATGATACAGTATAATTTAGAGCTGCTAAATTTTCCATTACTTGGAGGAAATTAGGATAGCCAAGATGTTTATCTACCACTAAATAATGATACATTAAGTTGCTTATCACTATCTCAGCACTAAGAACTAACAATGAACCTCAAGCATCACAGTCTTGTGTAAATGAGGGAGCATTACCTAACCTTGAACAAAGTGGTCCTGATTAAAATGTAGTTACCAAGACCTAACTGGCTGATGGTGTTTTTTTATTTTAGTTTGAAACTATATTAAAATGCTGAAACTATTTCATAAAAGAATGAAACACTGCCTTTAATGCCTAAAATTGTTTCTTCTATTATCAGTAATGTGTGGTCTATTATTCTCAAAAAAAGTTGATAATCAATAATGTTAAAATCAGCTGTCATAAGCTAAGTATTTTAGTTAGGACTCACCATTTAATGTGGGTCATCTTGTGTTGAGTAAGCATGGGAACAAATGGAGTACACAATTCTTAGAACTCGTTAAAATCATAAAACCAAAGGATTCCAAGTAATTTCAGAAGGGGCATGGCTATTAGGGAGTAAAGCAATTCTGCCAGCAAATGGTGTCCAGTTGGGGAAGAGGATGAGTAAAGAGTTTAAATTGACTGAGCTGGACATTAGGAGAATGGACGTTCTTGGTCTGAAAGGATTGACTGCTAGAAGGATGGTGGTAGGAATTAATTCAGTATTGCAGTTAAGTGGACTATGGGAAAGATGATGCAAGCATAGATGATCTACTTGTCTTATTTGTAGATAGTCAGCTATGGTAGACATTTAGTAAGCCGAAGCATTGTAAGCTAAAATATAAAAGGAAAGAAAATGGACTGCATAGAGTAATGGTGGTCATCTCTTACAGCTACCAGGAACTTCTGACCCTGAATGAATTGCTTGCTCAAATGTCATCAGAGATCATCTAAATTGTAAACACCTCCATTTATAATATAATGCCTCAACAATCTCTACTGTCACCACTGAGGGCATTACACAATCCACATCAACTGAGTTAAGGGTAACAAATGAAGATTTTAACCAGGTCTTGTGAATTGGTATCAACAATTGATTAGATATGAATCCCTGAAGTATGATTGAATGACCCAACCATGTTAGTAACATGCACACACTAAAATATTTGCTTCCTAGTAATACAATAGTCACAGCATATGTTGATAGACATACTTTGCCATATAGATTGCTGTAATTGCAGACCAGAGATGCCTGGAAGGACAGATATACAACGGGGTCTTGGTCAATCCTTCTTTTCAAACATGCAGTCCAGCATGCTACACTGTACTGTAATGGACATTACTAGAAAACCTACTGCCTCCCTGACTGCCACATTTATGATTGTTGATAGCCCAGCTTCCAAATCCAAGCCAGTTTGTGTATGGGCGGGGGGGCACTACCTAGCTACAGATCTCTCAACTCTCCCTATTATGTAAGAATGATCCTGTTTTCAGGTCTGATTTAGGATGTCTGTTTTTGAATGCATGTCCCTATATTCACGCCTGATTTACCCCTTCACACAATTTACAAATCATCTTCATCACATGTGATTTTTGAAGCTGTCTAGCACACAGAAAACCATGCTACATGACCAACAGTCTAGTGGCACCAATAATTTAAAGAAAGAGGACACACATCTTACATCTCCCTTTTTCTGAAGCAACAATAAATGACCTTATGTGGTAGAATTTTGCATAATACAGTTCATTAAAGTATACAAATGTTACACTGTTTCTTTGATAATGTACTTATGTGTTTCCAACATTTTTTGTCACTCTGTTTTTTTAAGCATGTGTTTCTGAATTGTATTCCACATTACTATTGGGAGCTGGAAAAGTTACATGCTATTTCATATTCAGATTAAATGCTAAATAGATGTCCTGATTTTAATCTAGATGTTTTTAGTTTTTCAAGGGCCTTTGTTCTTATTACCGATGTCTGCAGGTTGACAGGCATGCATTGCCCCATGCCTTTTTCTGTTCACATTATTTTGCAATGTACCATGCCTTTTTCTATGCACTAAATATTGTATCAGTAATCCAAAAGAATATAGACATGTTCAGCCTGTATCTATACAGGGGACTCTGTAATGGTGGATGTAGTTGACCCTTCCCCTGTAGCGTTGTAGACAGTGCAACAGTGCCATCGAACCATATGCCCCTTGTTGCTTGTGTACTTTACCAGGTAGGATGCCTTCCAAAACTCTGTAAATCCTTTTTGACTCTGTAAACCTGCAAATCCACAGAATTTGTTTTGAAAGCCGACTATTCCACATTTGTACGGTATTGAGTGGAATTGGTCAAAAAGGTGCTGACACTTTATAGCATGCTAAATAGAACCAATTAGTGCTTCAGTTATGCTAAAGGAACTAGTTAGTGCCAGTATGTCTGAATTTCTCTCATATTCCAATGCACTAGCTAGATATGCTGGTTGTAGCCTGGTTGCAGTGCATGTGATAGTGACCACAAAGCATGTGATCAGTATGCTCATGTCCATGGCATGTGTACACTTGCACCAATATGATGTAGCACTATATCACATCCTAGCACTGTGGTGCAGCAGTAGTGAGCTGCATAAACACCACATTGCAGCACTATGCTATTTGACATGTAATCTACAGATAAGTGTATATATGCTCTAGGTTTCCATTTTACTCTTCAAATGGACCTGCGTAAGTGCTCATGGCTACCTCCTATGCAGGGAGCTTCAGAAGTACCTGTTAGGGCATTATAATGGGTCCTTGTGGAAGGTTGATGCCTGGCACAGGCTTACTAGGGTGGTCAGTTATGCCACTGCCACCATGTCTTTTGGTTAGAAATGTTGACATCACTGCAGTGATTTGAGGGGGCACCACCCTGACCTGCTTTGACAGTCGGAGGCAGAGATTTGAGAGAGCCAATCAAAAAGTATGTGAGCATACTTTTCCAATAGTATTATTATAGTCTTCCTGTGTATTACATATTTTACATAGGTTAATGGGTTCATAGGTACTTACTTGGCTATTGATCTGTGACATCTTATATTCCCATGGTAGATTTTAGCCCTTGTATTTTGTGTAAAAATAACCTGTAAATGAGCAGAACGAGGATATGTTGGGACATTTACATGTTGTCCTTATCCATGAGGGCCAAGGGTGCTAAACCAGGATTGAATGTGTGGTTGCCCATGCACTCATCCAAATTACATTTGAATAGAGTAAGCAAAATACTTTGCTTTATATTGAGTGGACCAGAGTTCCATAAAAGTGGAAATCTCTGTAATACATACCTATCCCTCCAGCATGTTAGATTTATGTTGCAGAAGAGCTCGAGAAACCTGAAGCAGGTGTTTATACAACCACAGGACTTGCAAATGTGTAATAGGTCTGACAGGATAAGGTCTACTAAGGCTCGATATGTAAGGCAGAGGTTGCTTCATAGTAGCCTGCAGGATACTAAGAAGAGGGACAAGGCTTTGAGACATGCATATTTAGTAGTGTGTACTTTAATTTGCTGGAGAGGAGAAAGAGTACAAAATGGACATAGACTGACATTGCATAAGGCAGGAGCACCTCTCCCAGCAATTGGATGTGTATGACATTTATGGCAGTACATCTGCAATAGTGTTGCTAGCATTGTGTGTGTGTGTGTGTGTGTGTGTGTGTGTGTGTGTGTGTGTGTGTGTGTGTATGCGCGCGTGCATGTATGTGCATGTGTGCATGTGTCCAGTTGTGGAAAAGCAGGAGGTGAGGCCATGGTCACCTGTACTAGCTAAAGCTTCTAATGCTTGGCCAACTGTGATCAGCAGGAGTGCTTACTAGCAGGATGACAGTGGTACCCTTACTGGAAGTCATCAGAAGGGTCTGCCCTGCCATCCATGGTGCTTCTTGGGATGGCTAAGGCTCATTATCTGAGAATGGTCCAGAGTGGTCTATCCTGGTATACAGGTATCATTGTGGATGCTGGTGGCAGCTAAAGTGCAGTGATAAGTTGTTGTCTGCCTCAGCAATATGGAGTGACTTCTGATACTGCTTGTAGAGTCACATGATCTGTAGGCCTCTTCTGTTGAACAAAAAAATGTATCTGATCCATAGCATTGGCTACCCAGACAAGTGATGCTGAGTTTGTTGCCCTCTGGGTTGGAATGTCATCCAATCATGCCAGGACCCTTCAATATGCCATCCTGGTGTCCCCCCATATATTTAATTTTCTATTCCAAACCCTCACTTCACTATCTATCTGCCCTCTGTATGTCTGGGTATATCTACCGCTCATGTAAACGTTTGTATGCCTACCACTCCTGTGTGTCTGAGTCTCTGTTTTATATCTAGCTGCCCATGTGACTTACCTTTCACCCTCTCTTCTACCCACAGCTTTTCTCCACAACCTTTCTGTAAATAGATCAACACTGCTTGCCCCAAAAGAAAAAAATAATCTTTGAAACCATTTTTGATGAAAGTCAGAGTAAATAAGTTTTGCAGGGGACAAGCTACCCTGAACTCTCCAAATATGGGCGAACACCCCACCACACCCTACTCCAAGTTCACACAACTGTAGAAAAAAGGGAATTCTCCACTATCAGTAAAAGTGCTTTTGAAAAAATATTTTTGATGAAACAGCAGTTGCCTAAACTGCTGTTAGACTGACATGCTCCTTTTTTCCACCTGCTCTTCTTTTCTATACATGACAAAGGGCTCTTTTTCTCAGAAATAATTATCCTTAATTCCCCTGACCTTTCATGGGTTATGACTACCATTGTGTGTTTACTTCTGTTTGCTGTTGTCTCCTTTTCTGCTAATCTGCCTATCCTATTTCATTTCCATTTAAATTATAAACAGGATTGGCACATCAATATGCATATCCACAATGATTTATCCAGTGACTGTCCTGCTGCCCTTCTTGAAACCCATGAGTACAACATATAGCTATGTCCCACTACATTGTATACATGAATGACCATTGACTTACTCATGCTAGCCTGTTTTCTTTGTGATTTAGGTCACTGTGGTCACAGTCACATCCCTATTGTAGTGTTGCTCCAATCAGTGGGTAGCCTAGTATTGCCTCTCTTGTTAGCACAATGCATCGTTTTTATTTATGCAGTTCTTAGAGTCTGTCAGCAGTATTCAATGCCTAATATATGTCTGATTATCTGTGCAGCTCTTCATGCAGTCATCCTTCCAAAAATTAGCAGGCGTGCATCATGTGTCTATCTGTCCCAGCCATCCAGATGTTTGTTGACAGTTTCTTTGAACATGATCAGTAGTAAATGGTTTAAAGGTCTCATGTCTAATGCTGAATCCACTAATACTGCTCAAGTAAACATCCCTTCTTCTTAGTAAATTTCATTTACTGTGACTCTCACTGTGTGTTTGTCCATATGATATTTACACAAGCTACTGTCATTGAGCCTAGTATTATTTGATGTTTATGAGGCACTGCATTTAATGCATTGTTGAAGTCTAGGTAGGAAAATCTACAGGCTTTCTGGTTTGCCAATTAAAATGCTGTTAAATGTATATTATATTTCTTGTGAAGCCATGCCTTGTGACTTGTACACAAATGGCCTCAAATAGTAAATTAAATGTTAGCAAAGCGAGCAGAGCTATTAGACCCCCCCAAGCAATAAAACTTTAATAAATCAAGAACTAAAATTATGAAAGAATGAAAAAATCTGAGGAGAAGTACATTATTTTCATATAAACAAGATGTATATGGTAAAACTACAAAAAGCTACTGGCTTCATGTTCTGCTAAATATCTTAAATTCCATGATCCTTGATTGTTGTCTATTAAGGCCTACTTATGGGAATGTTGAGTACTGTGTTATAGCCATACGCCTACATCTCAGTTTCTTTGCTCAAAAATTCTGGACAAAGCCAAAAATACCGACAGAACTAATGGGCAAAATCAGAGACAGATTTTCAATATCGCCATTATAAACATATCAGTTTGCTAGAATAACAGGTTTTACATTAGCATGCACTTTCTGAACATCTTTCATTATTTAGTTACTGCAATCCTCATAAAATTACCAGAAATCCAAAATACAAGTCAAGAAATATGAGCATTCTGTGAAACTCTGGGCTCTTGAGAGGTATACATTTTATGTGTATTTTTTTCAAGCAAAACAATCATTGCATACTATACAAAACCTGGTCAGCTTTTGGAAGCTAGATACATTTTGAAATGTCGTATTTTTCAGAAAGGAATTTATGACACTGAGACTGGGTAAAGATTATAGGATGAGAATTCTAAGAGTTAGATAACTTGCACACATATAGGGGTGGTGCTTTGATGGGGGCATTTTTCTTTCTCATTCTTGTTTACTATTTCTTTATTTAAATCACAAATAAGGAGATGCAATGTTATTATAATCGTCCATATGTGTTTAATCTATATAGTGGCATTTTTTCTACTTTATCTACTTTTTTGAAAGAAATATATTTATAAAATGTCACTTAACAATTTAAAAAAAAATCTTTTTTCTTTTTCACATGACCAGAAGTAGACTTTACCTTTTATTTATGTTGATTTGTTTGAAACAAACATGCAAAAATTCTTAATAATTTAGTTTAGTCTGACTGCTGAGTACTTCTGCATGCATTGAAAATCATTTCAGTTATTATATGTTTTTCTTAAACTGCTGGCTCATGATCTTGTAGTAATATGTGACAAAGTGTATATAGCACATTGGGATCTGCAAACAGAATTGAGGCCCATTTCATAAAGCCTGTCATAAATACGCTGTCTTAATTTCATTCTGCAGACTGCATTTTCCTGGTGATTATTTACAAATTAATCTGAGTAATATGTCAATGTTCCAAAAGAAAAACATTGCATACTGAACATGATCTAAATGTTTCTTTCTTTAACCTCCTGCAGCAGAGTGCTTTAAATTCATTTTTTGTGAGTACAAAACCAACATTGTTGGTATGTTTCAGTTCGGAAGAAACTTACATATTTAATTAAAATGTTTTATCAGCGTGTTGTATTTACCCCCTTTTCTGCATTTTAGACTAACATAATGTGCTCCTGCTCCTTCAGTTTATATCATAATGTATCTTTCTTTTGCAGAAAGATTTATTTTGCAAAAAAAAAAAAAATAACTTCTGAAATGAATTTCAAATAGAAGCAAACATTGCCTTATGACCTGCTGCTGCACTCCTTTAATTTAATTTCAAGCATCCATGCCTACAAAATCGGATAACAAGAATGTTGAGTTGTAATAATGATATTTGTACTGCTAAAAATGTGCCCCTATTACTTGACAAGGAGTCCTTAAAGGAGATGTCATGATATCCTTTTGAACTCGTAAATGGCAGCACTGTGACATTTCGCACCAACAAAGTGCTCTCTTAGCTCCAATCAATAAAGCATTGATTGAATGGAGACCTCTTTCCCCTGAGTGCACTGTAGATACAGTTAACGCTGCTAGAACTTGTCTTTGTCAATGGATAATCTGCAGAGGCACTGTGAAACCACAGTATGTTGGCAGTGGCCCAACTGTCAGATGTAATAGGAAATGCCTACAGCTTTATCCTGTTTAACAGCTACTTTTTTTTTTTTTGCTTTCTTTGCTATATTCCCCCCACATATGCAAAATATTTTCAGAGGTTGTCTAATCCTCCTGCAGCTGAACATTGTTTTTTTTACTATATTATTCTCTTTTTAACTGTTTGTATTCAGAACTCTCTTAATCCCAAGTCGATATTTCCTCCTATTTGACCTTATCTGTACAGCAAGAAATAATATTCATATAGGAACCAAATATACATTGAATAAAGTGTAGTCCTGTGAGATGCTAGAACATAGACATAAAGGTAAGGCAACATTAGGATAAATGGACAATTTAAACAGTGGCGTGGATTTATAGTTTCCATACTAATCCTGAGTTATTGATCAAGAAAATCATTATAAGTAATAGAAGTTCATTTATATAAAACTCTTGTTTGTATAGCTAAGCAGCTCCTGAGAGCTACATCAAGCATTTATGACAAGCTTTTTCCACTTTTATTATATAAATCTGCAGTAGTTCCTCACCCTTCACAAGATTGAATGGATGGAAGCTCGAAATTCATAATCTTGAGACCAGAATCTCGAACTTCCATTCACTCGAAATTGTGAATGGGAGCCTTAGGTTAAAGAAAATAAAAAGTTAACTTACCTTATTGCAGGGGGCCAGGTCCCCCTGTACCCTAGCAGTTTAAATGTGAATGTACCGTGACCACACCATAGTGGAGGAATGGAAAATCTTCCATTTTGCGCTTATGCGTATAGTGCAGAATGGGAGATTTCCCTTTCCTTCACTATAGTGCAATCTCGGAGTGGGTATATTTAAGTAGGGGGGTGTGAGGGGTGCAGGGGGGCAAAGCTCCCCTGCAAAAACATTTGAAAGGTGTTAATTTGTTTTTGTCCCTTTCATATATTCGAGTTTCTCTAAATTCAAGATTCTGGTTTCGAGTTTATGACTTTCGAGTTTAGAGAAATTTGATCATATAAAGGGGAACTACATATATATATATATATATATATATATATATATATATATATATATATATATATATATATATATTTGTTTGTTTTTACATCTTCGCACCTCGGCACTGCCATCACTGCTTGATTGCCATCAGACCTTCTCTCAGTGAATTGACCTATTCATTCCCTATTACTTGGGTGACCACTAACCAAGATGGACCATCATTTAGGCAGCCATCAAAAGTGTTTCATATTTTTGTGTGCTGCCCTATCCCCTGTATGCACACAGTGAAGCACTGGGGAGGGATATACAATGGGCTGCAGTGAAGGGCATTCAACTCATTCCTGATCTTACCCCTCCCCTTGAAGCACAAGTGTTGATTTCACTGGTCTCAGTCTGAGAAATCATACCCCAAGTGTGGTCCCAAGTAGTTGCATCCCACCTTGTTCACTGAGACAGGTGATTAGGCCATGATCTTCCTTCCTCTCCCTCCCTGCCTGTCTTGTCAGGTGCTGGAGCCACTAATCAAACCCCAGTGACTTAGCTTGCCCTCCGGGCTCCATTTCTTCCTGCCACAGAGCCAATATTGCTTTATGTATTTGACCTTCTGTTAACATTAAGTGTAAGTCCTTGCAATTCGCAATAGGTGGCACCATTTGGGGGCGTTCATCTTCTCTTCCTGTTCTGTTGTGTACCCCAGATGACTGCCAAGGGTTGCTGACATGACTTGCAGCCCTAGCACATGGGTTAAACCAGAACATCATACAAGATGGGTGCTGTGAGAGGAAAATGTACTTTTTTATTGTAGGTGGTTATATAAGAATATGTGTAGCAAAACAGCACAAAATGCTAAATACTTACAATGCAAATTCTGCCCACTGCACTACTTTCAAACACTTCAGGAATAATGCTCATCTTTAAACAAAAAGTTGTAAACCTGATGTCCAGATTCCATCAGTAAGGACTTATATGCTGAAGACGTAGACTGAGACATTGCACACATGAAAACTACAGTAGCAATCAAAATGCAACAACAATGAAAGGCAGGGCATGTGAATGTAAAAGAGAAAAGGAAATAAAATGAAAGGTCAAGAAACTGATTCTGTGGAATAAACTACACTGTTTAATGGTAACACACACACACACACACACACACACACACACACGCACACACACACACACACACACACACACACACACACACACACACACACACACACACACACACACACAGGAGAATAGGTAATAGTTTTAAATTTCAAGTTTTGTATCTGTAACACCCAGAGCAGTGAGACTGATTGTGCAAGAATGGAGGCTTGCATATACTTAGTCTGCGATAACTGTGGCTTTGAGCCCTTTTCTCTGAAGAATGGCAATTTCAGGACCTTAGCTATGTCAGTTTGGGCATTTATCCAACTGGCACATCCCCTCAACACAAGGTTGAGGTCAAAAAAGTACTTTTATAAGTTGAGGCAAAAAGTTATCATAACTGCAGAAAGAACTTCTACTAGCTACTTGCTACAGTCACTAACCTCTAAAGGTATTTATTTAAAGAGCTGCAATATCAGCCATGGCTATTTAAATAAATGCCAGTACTGGATTCACACTCCTTAGGTAATTCATCTGAGGTGCCATTGTGCCCCTTGAAAGCTTAAGTCCACAGCAGCCATCACCTATACGGCATCCTAACTATAGTATTGGGTGATCTTAGAATTAGTATATAGAGCAGTGGGGATGTAGGGTGCAGTACATCATACTGAAGGGTGCATGACAGCTTGTCATCCTACAGAAAACACATTCAAAGGAGTTCAGCAATTGACATTCACTGTTCTCTTGTAATTTTGTATTTTTCCTGTAATTTCACAATTCAGAATTATTGATTATGAAATTACAAGAGAGAGCTGGAGAATGGCTGAGATTATAGTTTAGGAGTCATAACACAATGCTACATTGGTAAACATGCATGAGCATGTCAGAAGGTGACTAACTACCTAACATGTTTACCACTTCCATCTGAATCTGGAAGTAAAGAGGGATGGATAAACAGCAGTGATGCATCTCTGCTAATAAAAGTCATGAGGATCATGGGGCCTGAGGGTAGAAGCACCATACAATGAACAACAACATGCTGCTTCCAAGAGATGCATGTTAGATGCAGCCCCACTATACTTGTCAACACTACAATCCTTGATCATACAAAACACATATGGTAAGCTGGGCAGCATCAGTGAAGTGTAGTGTGAACCCTAAGTTAACGACTGTGAGTCCTAATTAAAACTGTCTCATCCAACATGTCGCCAACACTATAGCTGCAGTCTGCATTCTAGCAACACAGACATTCTGGTGAATTAGTAGTGATATTATAAGTGTATCTCATCTGTGTGTATCGTGAATTATAGATGCAGCCTTCACCTGCATATTGATGCATGTTGGTAAATATATCACTGCCCAGAAATGTAGAAACACTCCACAAGGTCACAGGTCTCCTGATGATGCTCAGTGGAATAGATTTCAATGGCATACCTGTATATAGCCCATCAGGTAAAGCAAAGATGGCACATAACAGTATGAATGCCTCAATATTCAAAATGCAGCAGCAACAAAGGGCAGGGCATGTCAAAGCAAAAGAAAAAGGTAATATAATGTAAAGTTAGGAAACTGGTTCAGAGGAATGGACTGCATACACACACACACACACACACACACACAAGTCTAGAAGCAACTAGTAAAAAATAAAGGAATTGCATAAAGGACTGCTAACTGACAGCAGATGACATACCAAAATAATGGGTAACAGTTTTAAATTCCAAGACTCATAACAGTGAAACCCACAGTTAGTTTGATTAAAAGGAACAAAACATTCTTAATGTAATAACATAGACATTTAATGAAACAGACATCTTTATGGATAACTTCTTCAGAAAGATTGCATAAAATCAAATCGTAACAAGGAAATTAGAACTGTTACAGAATAAAAGTTTTAGTACATTTAAGAAAAAACTGACAGAGCTTAAGACTCTAATTTTTTAGTTGCACAATGCAAAGTAAATAATGTTAATCCTTCAACAAAATGATGAGGATAATTCATGTGCTGTCTTAAGATAACACTGCTTTGGTTTAAAGATTAACTATCCATCATCACTAGAGCAAGTGTACAGGCAATATTTTTCCCAATGCTGTCTTTGTAAAGCCCAATGTGAGTCATAAAAAATTGTATGCAGTTGAGTAAGACTGTGCACACAGTATTACCCCATTATATTGTCCTGTTTCTCAATGCACAATGTAGGCATGCAAATGCTCACTCCCCCCTCATCAGAATCATGAATTATTCACAGACAGTACACCATCTGTGTACAGGCTAGTCCCATCAGGGTAAGTTACAAGACTCAAAATACATATACACAGATGCCCTGGCATTTCTCAGTGCAATAAGCCCATTTCTGTGTTGATATGTTGCTAAGCAGATCAAGCTACAAAGCATATTACTGCTTTAGTAAAAGGAAACAAACAAACAAATCTTTGCATGGCAGGAAGACCCTGCAAGAGTTCATTGTGATGCAGGCTGCAGTCAGGCTTGCTAGCACCACCACATATTTCAATGCAGCCACTTTGATGCAGTTGAGATCTCACCATCTTTGCTGGATGCTGTTGTTTCCTCTTGTCTTCTTCCTATTTGTCCCAAATCATCTTCAACATATTGTCTTCTGATTCCTGCACATGGGCTCAAACTACCATAATCTGTTTACTTTAGCTTTTTCTGCAATTGGAAATACTTGTGCTTCTGCTCTGATGCACTCGGTTCTTTATCTGTCTTACAGTGTACATTACACCACCCACCACAGGCACTTCATCTACTTCATCTCTAGCTTCCTCAGCTGCTGTATCTTCACTGCAAAGTTGCCCCATCAATGTTGTCCCAGGCTGTAGTCATATCCTGTTCTGTCTGTCCTGATATGTTCATTCAGGTCCTCTATTGTCAACACCAACTCATGGTGTCCTGCTTTAGCTAGCAGGTCCAGCAACTGCTGCTTGAATGTACTGTTTTCCTCTCTGTTCTCTGGGCATAGATTGAATTCTGATTGTCATGAGTCAGTCACTAATTCTGACAAAATGCCTCACTCACTTCTGAAGCCTGTCCTTCACAGTTCACACATCATTTCTAGTCTGCCCTTTCCTGAGTAGTATATTATTAATAACAAGATAAGTGGAGTTGATGCACTGCATTCCATCTCCTCTCCTGGATACAGAGGATGTCCAGAATCTTCCTTACCATCATGCCATCCTTTCCTAAGCTGCATCATGTCTTCTATTGAGTGCAGCAATCCTTAGTTCATGATTGACAGGTTGACAGGTATTATGCCAAGCTTTCCTTCAAGAGAGCTATCCCAAGCTGGGAACCTAACTTATCTGGACTTTATAGTTTGTCAGAGTAGGCCAGATCCTCAAATATTTGGTGTCATGACTAGTTTTACATAATCAAGTGGCTAGCCTTGACATAGCTCATAGTCTGTGATCTGTACACCACAGATGCCTAAAGAATTTGGTCTTACAACTCCTTGTCTGATCAAAACCATCTAGAGTCAACTACCCACCATGCTACGATGAATATGAGGTGGAAATACTAAGCATGTTTTTGAGAGGAACCCCACAGAAACACAGGAAGAACATACAAGCTCTACATATTCAATGGCTAGAGGCCAGGCGCAAACCTTGCACTGTAATTCATGTTTGCACTCCAATGCATCAGACATGCAAATGACATACAATGGTGTGGGACCTTTGCACACATGCTTGCTGAGTGGTATTAAGTTGTGTACTTTCATATGTTTGACATGTATGCTTTGTATTTACATTGCACGTTGTACAAACATAAGAAAATATTGAAAATGAAGCACCAAATGATTATTTGAATACATACACTCAGCATGAGCTGAACAGTCAGGAATGCTTGGTTGGCAATTACCAGGTTCGATTCTCAGCTAGAGCGTCATCTGCGTGGAGACATGCATGAATGGGCGTACCTTCGTTGAAGGTTGTGCATCAGGGCTGGTAACTCAGCACGTAAAAATCAGCTACCAATCATTAGCGGACCGGCATTCCGCTGTGGCGACCCCTAACTGGGAAAAGCCAAAAGACACAACAACACTGCACTGTGAAACAGCTAGATCTCAATCACACAACTGCAACATCAGTGAATGAAAGGATATGTAAGTTAATTGTGATCAACACATTGTTTTTTTCTGCTTGTTAAGACACATTCCTTTTCATCTAAACCTGTGATGCACAATATCTTCACTGCAACACACTGATGTGGTGATCTTGACAAATGCACATTATCTCACATTTATAGTTAGCCTTTTTCCTGTGGTGCTTCTTGTTGAAAAAATTTACTCCAGATTGTGTATTTAGCTAGGTGGTTCAAATATAATGACAACTGAGTAGCTTGAGTGTTTCTGTGTTCCTGTAGTACTAGGTAGGACTGACTTTACCCACACATTTGATGCATACACATAACACTCAGGAGAAACATTAAA
Source organism: Protopterus annectens (assembly GCF_019279795.1). Taxonomy (NCBI): domain Eukaryota; kingdom Metazoa; phylum Chordata; order Ceratodontiformes; family Protopteridae; genus Protopterus; species Protopterus annectens. The sequence continues at coordinate 674,314,686 of NC_056730.1, read as the reverse complement.
ATTAGGAGAGCGCTACCCCATAAATGTCTTGCACTTCTGTCCAAAACATCTCTGCAACATAATGATTTTGGTTATCTCACCCTTGTAATCTGACTTCTCCCATGGAGCTTGCAGTTTATACTGTTTATTCTCAATTGTCTAACTAGATCGATAGGGGGCTCAAATCCAGCAATAAAGAACTAGTTTGTGTGTGTGCGCGTGTGCATGTGTGTGTGTGTGTGTGTGTGTGTGTGTGTGTGTGTGTGTGTGTGTGTGTGTGTGTGTGTGTGAGTGTGTGTGTGTTCGTGTGAGCATGTGAGTGTTTGCGTGAGCATGTGTGTGTTTGTGTGTGTTTGTGTGTGTGTCACTAGTGTCAGCTGGAAATGGCTTCAACAGATCTGATGTGTATACTTGCACTCAGAAGAGACATTTACACTGGGAAAGGGCTCCCCCATGAATTCCATCTTCATTTATCCAAAACATCCTCTCTGCAATGCACTAATGAGCTCATCATTTCAAATGTGCACTATCTCACTCTTACAATCAGACTTTTCCTTGGAGCTTGCAGTTAATACTGTGTACTCTAGATTGTGCAACTAGATACGTAGGTGGTCCAAATCCAACAGTGACAAACTATTATGAGTATGAATGATGAATGTGTGTGTGTGTGTGTGTGTGTGTGTGTGTGTGTGTGTGTGTGTGTGTGTGTGTGTGTGTACACATCTCTAGTGTCAGGTCAAAATGGCTTTTCTCACGCATCATATGTGCAATCTTCCACTCAATGGAAACATTTGTACTGGGAGAGGATTCCATTATTAATTTCCCTGACCTTTAACACCAGCTAATGTTCTGTTGCAACCAGTTGTGCTCATCCTTTCAAAGGTACTCTATCTCACACAAAGTCACATATCTCCATTGGCACTTTCAGCTGATTCTGTATACTATGGATTGTGTAACTAGATAGGTTGATGTTTTTATGTTCACACTGGCTGAATAGCGTGTGTGTGTGTGTGTGTGTGTGTGTGTGTGTGTGTGTGTGTGTGTGTGTGTGTGTGTGTGTAATGAAGTTGAATTTGTTTGCAACTTGTTGTTTATATGGTGTGCTTAAGCCTATCTGGACCTCAGCGTGGCTGTAGTAGCTGTTCTGGTCATGAACAGATGCTACTTAATGTGTAGGGTTCCTTAGTAGTTTGAATATTCATAGAACACTGTTGCTTGTCACTCTAACAAGAAATGAAACATTTAAGCTTATTGCAACATGTACATTATTAATGAATCCTAGACTATAATACAATTTGTTTTTTGAGTTTCAGGTAGTGAAATCTTTCTTACACTAGAAAAAAGTTACATTTCCCTAATTTTCCTAGTTAAGCTCCAGTTAAGCTTTTCAGTCAAAGAGTAGCATTGTCACCTCACAGCAAATGTATGCCAGCAGAATACACCCCAAAAAATTGAAAGGAGTTGTGGGCAGCAGCAGATGGTACCTATCAGAAAGAAGAGTTACTTGGGCCAATTACTTTAAGCACTTAGTGTGATGCATGAGTACTAACTGAAGAGTTCACTGAGATGAGAATACTAAAACATATTCTAAGTGTAATGCTTCCTTCAACAGTTTAAAAAGTAGCTTTAATGTCCATTTTAACTTGAGGCATTTTTCTTCTTGTCCAGATTGTAAGAAGGCATGCTATAGACAGGGAATAGGATACAAATTTTTGGTAGTACCCAGCTAGCCCAAATAATGCATTTATTTGCTTTTTAGTGCTTGAAACAGAACAGTTTCTTGCTGTTTCTACTTTTTCTTTCTGGGGGCCAAACAGTTACCCTACCTATTATATATCCTAAATATAGTATGCTTTTATGCCTAATTTGTCATTGGGTGCATTGACTATCAACCTGGCTTGTCTCAGAGAGTGTAACACAGCCCATACCATAGCCAGATGGGAGTCTCAGTCCTCAGAGTGCACAGTCACATTGTCTAGTTGGGCACAGCATATCTGACCTAGGGCTTTAGCACTCTGTCTATTAAGGTTTGAAAGACTTTGGGGGCAAAATGAAGCTTGAAGGTTGATATACTAGAATAAGCTCTTTGGTCTTGAAAAGACTATCCTTTTCCTAGCTTTAGCTATAGATGGATTTGCCAGATTTAATAGGACCAAGAATCTTGCCTTTCCTAACCTTTCTGTGAGTACATCTACCCTAGAAATTAGGTAGCTGTCAAATTTTAATTGCTGTTCAGTTTTCTAAAATAATTACAGCACCTGATTGTTCCATCCAACTAACAATATGGGGCTGCTTCAATAACTTTTAGAATTCTCTGTCATCATCGTCATCCTCTTAATCATCAACCCCCTTTTTCCTATTTTTCTACATGGGCTCAGGGTGCCACATGAACTGTCTCCATGTCTCTTGATTAAGTGTCACTCTCCTCCCTTCATTAATCTGCATGCCTGATGGTTGGACTGTTGTAGGTCTTCTCTCATGCAATGCTTCCATCTCTTGCTAGAAATCCTCATTTACTCTTGCCTCCTTCCTCTCACTCCCAAATCATCATCATCAAGACTTCTTTTGCTTTCCTTCGCATATGACTGAACCACTGTGATCTATCCTCCATGACCTTCTCTGTAATTGGAGCTACCCTGGATTGTTTCTGATGCCTTCATTTCTTTTTCCTGCCCCACAATGTACATCCTACTTCCTATATATGGCATTTTGTCTCCATCTCCTCAAATTTAATCTGCTACCCTTCCTACACCTTCCAGTTGTCATGCCCTACAAAAGCACTGGTTGCATCACTATTTTGTACACCTAACTTTTCACCTTCTTTGGCATTCCTCTGTCACCCAGAATCCTCTATAGTGCCATTCTTTATCACTTTTGTGCTTTATCATGCAGAGTCTTTCTCTATGACTCTGGTGTTCTATATGGTTTTAAATTAATCTTTTGACCTGGAATTGTCTCAATATGGTATTGAATCAAGTTTATTGTTACCGTTAATTAAAAAATACTTCTTAATAGAAACTTCATAATCTCTTATTTCTGTATCTTACATAGTGTGCTGTCTACCTGGAATGCAGAAACAGTTTTTTTTTTCTTTCACCGCTACCATCAGCTTTCACTAGCCCATCTCTGTGGAAGGTGCACTGAAGGTTTCAGTTGTTTGACCTAAAAATTAGCATAGTTTTTGCCATTATTTCAAACATAAATAGAGTCCTCTAATCAGTGAGTATTTCCTTAGATATCTCTACGCCGAAAAATAATAGGATTAACTCCCTAGCTATAGATTTAGTGTCAGACTTATGTAGGGGATAGAATCAGTATACATAGTTTAAAATAGCCAATATTTACTGAAACCTATTGTTGGATTTTACCAATGGCCCAACAATATCCATGACAATATGTTTAAATGGAATCACTAAGACTGACATTGGAATAAAAGGTGCCATCTTCTGGCATTCAGGGCATCCAGAGCAGAGTTTCTCAATTCATTTAATTATTCCTGGACAGTAAGACCATGCTAGTATTCATGCCTTAGTATTGTCCATTCCTAGATTTTCTTTTTATGCACATCAATGTACTAGCCTCATACATTCATAGGATGATACTAGGCTATTGTTCCGGAGGCACTTATAAGCCTAGCCAAGAATTTCGCCCATGTTCCCAAAAAGGCAGCACCTGTTTCCCCTGTCCAGCAGGGAAGCAGGCAGGATCCCAGGGATGTATTTTCTGTTTCCCATCCTCTCGTCCAGGTGCATCTTAAAGAGGGCTACAGAGGTACTCTGCTTGACATGGAGAGGCAGTCTATTCCACAGATGGGGGAGTCTTTGGGACACAAATCTATCCCGCCAATAAGTTCTATTAATGTCGCAGACCAGGTTGAGGCCTTGTGTGTGGGTTGCACGAGTGGAGTTTGACTTACTGATATGCAGCAACTCTATCAAGGCTGGGTCTGAGATGGTCTTGTATGCCAGACACAGATCACTTCTGAGCAGTCTGTATGAGACTGAGTTGAGGGACAGGGCTTTTAGCCTATCTATATAGGACAGGTGTTTGAGTCCCTGGATTTTCTTGGTCAGAATCCACTGTGGTGTCTCCAGCTGCTGCATGTGCTTGGCAAGGTACATGGAAAGGGGCACTGGGACACTACACTTGATACTGGGTCTGATAAGGAAGGAGCATAGGGATGTTATGACCAAATAATCGCCCCTGCCAAATTTTGAACTCGGGGCCCTACCAACTACAGCCTACTGCACTAACCACTGGGCCACAGAGATCAGTTACTGTCACTATGTTACTGAACGTTTTGAGTTGATAGTCAGCATACTACTTCCTCTCTGCCTTTACTTACTCAGTATAGGAAACCATTATGTAACTCTAATTATGGGAAGAAGTAACAACATTTTGTTCAGCTTATTTTTCTGCAGCTCTAGCTACATTTTCCTGTCCTCTGCTCAAAGTGTCATCTTCCAACTGTGAATTTTTCAGTTTATCCAGCTGACTTGGAGGTCAGCATATTATGTGACAAAAGCCACTGGCTCTTCTTGTCTCCTTCTAATACAGCCACAAGGGTCAGTTATGAATTGCCTTTCTTAGAAGAGGAGTTGCACACTAGCTTGTCTCCTAAGAAAGATAATTCATATTAGTATTCTTGAGTGCCAGTCATTACTGCTACCTTATTCATTTTTCTAATCCCTTTCCTCTGTGAAACAGATACATAGAAACATATTTCCTCCATTTAAGATTCCTGTATTTAAGCTCAACAGAAATTATTTTAGGGCTCTATTCCTTTTTTATTTTCTTCTTTTGATTACTCTCAATCTCTGTCAGTGTAAATGAACAGTGCCATCTCACACTTTTTTCCTTCACTAAGTTCCTCTGCAGTGGCATCTCAGAACAGAATTTTGTCTTCAGTTTTATATATTTCCTTACTTACAAATATCTTTTTTCCTAGTCTTCCTTTCTTTACACTGACATGTTTTTGGACCTCTGAGCAAGTCCTGTTTCCCCTGTTTAATGACACTAGTGGAATTTTCCTTATTAACAAACTTCTCCTTCTCAAGATTTAATTACTGCTAGAAGTCTCAATTTATGGGTCGTTCTGCTTTATAATGACAGAAAGTTTAAAATTCTTTTCATATTGTATATTTTCCATGCCTTATAACTTAATTCTTCTGGAAAATATCCTCTTAGAAAATGAGCCCTTCTCTTTAATGATGTTAGTCATTTCTGCTGCAAGCTAGCAACCCTTCCAGCCTTCAATGACATTTCTACTCCATGTTTTTAACACCTTCATGCACCAGTACTCTACTGTGCAACTCTCTTCCTTTTATTAACTCATTCCCTCCAATGGAGCTCTGGAAGTGTGCACTATAAAGTCCAATGCGTGAAGCCTATGTTTTTTTGATATAATCAAATTATGCCCTCACATTTCAATCAAATGTCCCTATCTCTGGAATGATATGAATTACTAAATTAGTAGAAATGGAAAACCCTTCAGCACAAACTGTTAGTGGTAGTATGTTTTTGGTTGTAGGTCTTAAACTGGATTTTATAAGTCACAGTAAATACAGTAAATATTAAGTTTGTAAGATTTTGTAAGCAACTTAACATATTTCAGCAACCTCTCAAGTTGCACACATGCTGTCTGTAGTATTTTGTTTTTTCAATTGAGAGCTTTCATAGAGGCTAAGCAGTTCTTTCTGTTTTATTTGGTTGTCAAGATATTTAGAAAAACATGAAATGTATGACAATGTATGTAAATATTATATGAACAACAATTAATATCTCTTTACCTGCACTAGACAGAGATCAAATATCAATACAGTTTGTCTGACACTGTGAAGCTTTAAGATAAAAAATTTAATACTCCTTGTATAGCATGGTTTTGGAATTATTAATGTAAATATGAACAATCAATATTTGACATCAAGAGGTGCCAGTAGGATGTAACTGTAGAAATGCCTGGGGTCATCACCAGGCTGTAATGGGTTAATTGTTTTCCTGCAGGCTGCTCTGTCATAGACCTATGCTGACTTACCTTTTTAAGTGGTGTAGTTTCTTTCTCTCTGTATCCTTAGCCAAATGTGTGTACCCTTAGGGCTGACTAACACCATGGCTTGATCTCTGTTGGTTTTCTACACTCTTGTGAATGGTTCTTGTGGCTGCTGCCTCCCCTTTTCCTAGGTTCAACTAATATATATCTGCTGACTTTGTAGTCAATCAGAACGATTGTCTTCTTCCCATTCCATCCATCCTCAACCCTTTTTCTAATTTATCACGGGGTCAGGGTGTCACTTCAACAATGACAATAATCTCAAGCCAAGAATTGCACTACACGGTGGCTAACCCTGCTGTGGTAGTTCATTTGTACTGCTCACTCACTCACTCACTCACTCACTCACTCACTCACTCACTCACTCACTCACTCACTCACTCACTCACTCACTCTCACCTATGGCCAATTTAGAGTTTCTAATCCACCTACTGCATGTCTTTGGAATGTGGGAAGAAACCAGAGCACCTGAAAAAAACTCACATGACTGCAGGGAGGACATGCAGATTCTGCACAGAAGGCACTCCAATTGAGAATCAAACCAGATAACCTCTTGCTGTGAGGTGACAATGCTAACTGCTGCACCACTGCAGCCACCCATTGTCACCACAAATCTTTAAAATGGAGAAACCTCTCCATATTTATTATATCATGTGTTAATTCGGAGCTACATCAGAAGGAGGAAATGCCATTCCAAGCACAATCTGTATTTCTGCTTGAGTAATGGGATTTTTGCATCTCCATAAATGCAAACAAATTCAAATTTTTTCACCTTTGTAAGTGTAAACCATATTTCCTGACTGTAGTAGGTCCTGCAGACATTACACAGTTTATCACATTATACAGGTTCAGTATCATTAGTTTTATGCTTTTCAGTGGTTACAGTTTCCACAGGTAGAAGAGTAATATTATTATTAGCGTGAAATCTAGCTATGTATCCCCTTTGCTCACATTTAGACATTGCATCCCTGAAGCTGATGATTTCTATTTGTTATCAGATTTTCAGTACAGTAGATCTACATTTTAAACAGAGATTCATTTCATAACACTCTTTCCATTAGCACAACAAAATGTTAAGAATCCTTGTGGTCATTTTGAAATACCCAGTTTCTTAAAGTAGCATGCATAGCTCTTTTACACATATCGGTGGCTAACTTCTCTATAATTTTGCTTTTAGTATGTTAACTCTTGGGATGTTAGCCTAATTTCAATATGTGCTTACACCATTTTGTTAGGAGAACGTGCCCATCTATGAAATGTTTGAGCTTATCTCTCAGGGGTAACTCCAGCTTGAACTAACAGTACTTTTTTGTTTAACTTTATCATACACTATTTATGTCATCACAGGCAAGGAAAGTGACAGGCAGTAGTTGATAAGTACATTACAAAAACATATATACAATGCTTACTATAAAATGCTGACTCTTTTTAACATCTTTTTCTCACTAGCAATTGCAACAGAAGATCGGGGTGACACCTGTACCAGTCACTGTGTTGATTCTCACAAGAGCAGGTGATGCCAGTGGCATCACCCACCACTCTGTCAAGCTGGTGCCAGACTTCTATGTTATATAAGAGCCCATCATAATGGCTCAATAGGTTCTCCATTTACTCCTTCTGCAGCACATGCAAGAAGAGGTTTGTCTCTTGGCTGCACTAGGTAGGAACTATGCTGAAAAAAATGACAGAGAAAGAAAGAGAGAGAGGGGGGGGGTGATAGCACCTTGCACATAGATGCATTTTATGGACACCATATAAAGCACATCTTTGGGAAGCAAGTGTTGTTGTTGTATCTTTCGGTTTTTCCTGATTAGGGGTCGCCACAGCGGAACTCCGGTCCACTAATGATTGGCAGTAGATTTTTACGTACTGACTTGCCACGCCTGACGCACAACCTTCAATGAAGGTACGCCCATTCATGCACATCTCCACACAGAAGATGCTTTAGCTGAGAATCGAACAAGACAACATCTTACTGTGAGGCGACAACACTACCGCAGCACCACCAAATCTGTGCAAAGTGTCAAGTAGTTTAGACAGGTGACTGTATGGTCATTGTAGTGTAAGTTTATGAGTATAGTGCACATATGACCTTCTAGCCTTGGATTGGGTAGAGATGAGTATGACAACATTGACTATGGGTGATAACATAATGCATTATGGCAGTGATTCAGAGATGGTCACACTAACTGACCTCATTATCATACTCACTGTGCTACAAGGCCTTTTGTAGGAAGATATAAAACATACCTGGCTTGTTGCAGGAGACTGCACTAAGGTGAGCAAGTCAGGAGTAGGAGTTAAGTAGGTAAGAGTTTGTACTGAGGTTTAGGCATACTGAAGGAAGACAATAAAACTGGTAATGTACCTCAGAACTGCAATAAGCACACATGGATGCATAAAAGCAGTAAGGTCAGATACTAAACAGTACATTGAGTGAGGTAAAATAGCATTTTACTGTACATTTGGGGAGAAGGAACTCACCCTGATAGAGAATAGTGCACAAGGTAACAAGGACATGAAAGATTACTGTCCTATGGGGAGGTGCACTACAGCATATGTACACAGACAGCAAGACATGCTACTGGGAAACACTGCTTCCTATACATAGGTCATGGCTATATGGAGAGAGGGAGCAGAGTAGCATAAGATGTGTACAGCACCACTTGCCATCAGTAGAGTGCTGCAAGAGGTTGGACAGTAGTAACATCAAGTGGCGCTGTCAGTATGGCACAGGGTGGAAAGCAGCACATTGGTAGACATATGTGGCCACCAGATGGTGGCAGGTGACAGTACTGAAAAATATGGAGCTGGCATGGTCATCCATAAATGCAAACATTAATCCACATGTTTAACCTACAATTAAACACATTCTGTCATGGCTCAAGAGAACAGCAATTTCTGAAAAGTTCACTACACAGCAAATGTGTTACTTTAGGCCCTACATGCACATTGCATTCATATTCTTGAAAAGTGTAAAACTGACAAGGATTTTCAAAAGCAGGTATGCCAGGAAGTAACACAAGATATCAATGTTAAAGGTGGCCATAACAGGACACTGGTACAGGTGCATCTCAGGGTCAGCAAATTATACTACATACCAAGACAAGGAAATAGGACTTCACCAGGGACAGGTCATCCACTGGAGGTGAACCAGCAATACAGAAGAGATGCAAAGAGGTGGAAGAGTTCCTGATAACCATATCAGAAGCAAGTGAGAGAACCCTCATACCAAGCTATGACTTGGACATGGAAGTTTAACTAGTGATGACTGCCTGAGTGCCTGTACAGAAAGCACCAGATTAATCCTATGTTTTCCTTTCCAGTTATATACTGAATCTGAAATATGATGGAATTAATCAGTAGAACACTTATGCGTATCAGTGGTGTAACTGTAAAAACCTGAACTACAAGGTATGTATGTATAAATGCACCTATATCATCCTCACAATAGTTGTTTGTAGCAGTCTGTGCCACAGAGTGTGAGTGCAATGATGCATAAGTTCCAGCACTGTCACAGGTATGTAATGTTTATATACTGTCATAGGAATCACTGATGAAGAGTCCAGTACAACAGGTCAGCACATGCTTGAGATCAGTTAGTCACCTGTGGCTGACAGTGATGACCCTCTGCACATCATGCAGTCTGTTGACTCAGTGGTACTGTTCACTATGCTAAAATTGAAGGACATGAACACATCCCATACATTTAAAGTGACCAAGAAGGGACATCACTCCATATTAACCCCCTCCAAAGCTACACAGGAATTATCTCCACAGATGGCATCCACAAGCTGCACTGACTCTGACATGCACACAAACACCATATAGTTGAGGGGCATGTTGGCAGGCATTGCCACCATAACTAAAGGTCATTCCATGATGTGGGTACCACACTTGGCATCAGTCAGATGTGCAGCTCAGTGATCCAAGCACAGACAGCTGCTGTTCACTACATATGATGGCAATAATGGCAAGTGTGTTGCATGACCTGATAAGCAATTACATCAGGTACTGTGGGACAACCTGCACCGCATACAGAACATCATGATATATATATATGGACCTGAAGCAAAAGAACCAGCTGAGGGTAGTTGAGGACCATTTGGCAACCACTGATATACTCATGAGGGCACTGGCAAATTACCACTGTGGCCATGCAAGGCTCTAGGTACACAGTGGACTGTCATAGGCCAGGCTTATGCAAATGGAACAAACTGATCTGGAGACTGACTCTTTTCCCTAGTCATGGCTGCCTGCACCCTTAGACAGAGCCAGTCTCTTAATAATGGCCAACAATCATCTTGCTCCACAGCAGAAATGCCCTGCCAGGTCAGCTACTTTGGCCCAGCAGTTATATACCTTATATACAGTCTTATATTCAGTTGGCCTACTGAGTTCAATGTCAACCCATGGATTTATTCAATGTTATGGATGCCGTCCCTTGATTGTCTCTGCACATGGAGACAAAAGCTGGGTTCCTATACATAATTCTGATGTGCTACACCATTCCTCCCACATGACATATTCAGCCTCACTTCTGCAGGGCCCCCACGATATATATGACCAAGGTTCCTGACATGGAAGATCCACTGGAAAATGTGATCCTTGACTTCCCAAAACCTGCTACTCTCCTGCATGGCTGCCAAATTTACATCCCTTAGTCCTTCCTCCTAAGGTAGTGCTGTTTGCTATGTTAGTTTTCAAAGGAAATAAATATTTTTTTTTTATTTATCTATTTATTTTTTCTGGTTCTTGAGGGTGTTTTTTTTAAGCTGAACCCTCCATCAAATAGTGAAATGGCACAGGGAACCAGAATAACCAGGCACTATTCTGAGTTTCTCCAGTGACTCAGCATCTGTCTTCTCTTCCACTGCTGCCACACTTCCAGCAGGCAGTTCAATGTTCACCACTGTAGTCATGGCACATACCATAAAAACTGAGTGCATCTTTCAGGTGTGTACTTCAGCGTGCCACTAGATTTATAAAACAACAGAACTATATGTTCAAGGACTCAGAACACATGTTCAGTGATGTTCCATGTGTATAACAGTCAGTGCTATACATGCTATGGTCTGGGAGCTTCAGATAAAGTCACCAGCTACTTTTCCAAGACATAGCTTTCAACACCTGCAACTTCTATCTAGCAGCAACTTCAGTCAGAGCTGTAGCTGGCTTACCAGCAGCCTGTGCTGGTCCCAAGAACTACCCCCAGCTCTTCATGTGAAGAACATTAAAAAAAAGACTTCTCAAAAACTTGGATGATTCCTGCAGGCATGAGGACAGCAGCCTATCTACCAGCCCCCGTGGCCACTCCACTCACTTTTGAAGATGAAAAAAAGTATATTCTTTCTACTGGCACATCAACCCGGTGGACAGATTCATGATCCCCCCTCCCCATCCTGCCTTAGCTATTTATTTCCAATTTATGTGCCTTGCATCTTTTTCCTAACTGTTTAGTAAAAAAAAAAAATCTCTTTCCTTTTTTAAACTGTAGCAAACAGTCGCTACAGTTAATGACATGCCTGCACAGAGCACTACAGCATTCAGGTTTTAGATTAAAAAATATGTTTCCCTTTTAAAATGTAGCAAACTGTTTGCTACAATGTGGCAAACAGTTTGCTACAGTTTAGACCAGACACAGAGTGCTACATTGGGTTTGACTGCAAATGGAATACCAGCTTTTAAAAGCCAGTATTGCACTACAGAGCGATCGAGATGATGGATGGCCCCCTAATCACACCCCATAACATTTTACACCCAGGTCAGTTGCCCCACACTAGTGTCTTCAGCCTTCACCACTGGTTACTATCATGGTTAGCCTGATGCATACTTCAACTGGAACAGCATATCCAGGACTCTGTAGCTGGCAATGCACAGGCCTACCAAACAGATGACTTTGTGGAAACGCACCCTGCATAAAACTGTTGTAACACAGCAGACAGTATTCACAGTCCTATGATTCATAGATGCATACAGAAACTGCATGAATAGCACACACCTACATTACAATGAGAAAAGCTTGAAAAAAACTACTGAGTCTTGCAAAGGAATACCCAGTACACTTTTATATATATATATATATATATATATATATATATATATATATATATTAATCTCTGTGTAAACTGACAAGAAACAAGTGCAGTTATGTGTGGAAAAATCCATATATATATATATATATATATATATATATATATATATATATATATATATATATATATATATGCGTGTGTGTGTGTGTGTGTGTGTGTGTGTGTGTATATATATATATATATATATATATATATATGTGTGTGTGTGTGTGTGTGTGTGTGTGTGTGTGTGTGTGTGTGTGTGTGTATATGTATATATATATGTGTGTGTGTGTGTGTGTGTATATATATATATATATATATATATATATATATATATATATATATATGTGTGTGTGTGTGTGCATATATATATATATATATATATATATATATATATATATATATATATATGTGTGTGTGTGTGTGTGTGTGTGTGTATGTATATATATATATATATATATATATATATATATATATATATATATATATAATGTCTTGAAAGCTGAATTTTTGTCAAGATGTAGCATGCATAAACCTGCACAGCTATCCTGAAACTTTGCACAGAAAGCCTGCAGCTTAACCAAACTATTTTAAGTTTTTTTATTCACTCTGAGCATGTGCTAATATGAACACCCTGTTATGGCTTTTATAAAGTTTGAAAGTGGGAAGACAGAACAGATGGAAATGGAAGATAAAACAGACAAGGGAAACACAAAAGGAGCACATTAAGAGGATTGTTCAGGAGAAGGTAGAAGAAGATGGGTAGTTTGTTTTTGTTGGGAATAGAATTCCAGTTTTCCAGTTCTTTTTTTTTTAATAAGGGAGGTGTGTCACCAAGGGGTTTAGGTAGGAGTTAAGGATTTTTTTTTGAGACAAAAACATAAAACACACATTTTAATACTGCGGTGGGCTGAGAGTGGGAGGGGAAGACAACACATACAGATGGCAGACATACAAAAGAGAGGGTGAGAAATGCCAGCAGACAATATTCACCCAGTCCAGAGGGCATAAAATATCCCCTGACTCAATAGACCTGTGAAGGTTGATTCCATCGGTGATGGGGGGGGATTGAAGCCTCTGGTGGCTCAATGCTTAGAATCAACTGGGTCAATGAGACTTGTACCTTCTGGAGGAAATATTTATAAGGGTCCAAATGCCTCTCCATTGCCCTGTAGTCAGCAGTCCCTACCAGGTCTTGACACTCATTGTCTTGGCTTGCTAGGCTGCCACTTAATTGGGGACCCACTGGAGAGGAGAAACTGCCCCACCCTGTGAAGAAGCCTGCAAGCAGGTGGAGGTGGTGATCTTTTTCTCACATGGGAGGCTTGTTACCAAACTGCCCCAGACACTTCAGGACCCGCAAAAAAACAGAACATAAAAGAGAAAGAAAGAGGGAGAAACAGAGAGAGAGAGAGAGACTGAGAAAGAGGCAGAGTTACAGAGAAGAGAGATGGAGACAACAAAAGGACTCATAAATGGTAAGTACTAAATGTTTTTTTTATTTCAGTGATACCAAAATGTGAGAAGTAACATTTTATTCTACAATATGAAACTGCCATTAAAAATTTATCAGAATCACATTTATTGGCCAAGTATGCACACATACAAGGAATGTGACTCCAGTTTCAGTAACTCTCCAAGTATAAATTACATAAATGACATACATGCAATTATTAAGAACAAGACAAAAAAAGTAAATATACATATACATATACATACAAGGTGCAAAGTGCAACTCTGTACAAGAAATTCTGAAATAAACTCTGAAAGAAACAAGTATTAACAATATGTAAACAATACTGCAGAATCCTCGGAGGTTGGGAAAAATAATAGCCCAACCTTATAAGCTGAGTTGACTGTTTATGAACTTGATGGCCTGTAGAAAAAACTGTTCTTATATCTGCCTGTTTTGGTGCATATTAATCTATAATGCCTGGATGATTATAATAGTTCAAAAAGATGGTGGCTTGGATGTGAAGGGTTGGTGATGATCTTCCCTGCCCCTTTTCATGACTTTGGAATAGTACAGGTCCTGTAAGGAGACAAACTAGCACCAATGATATTTTCTCCAGACCTGACTATTCGATGTAACCTTTTTTTGTCATGATTAGACAGAGATCCAAACCACACTGTTACACTGTATGGATGAGCTGAGAAAAGGCTCAATGACTGCTGTACAGAACTGAATCAACAGTTCCTGTGGGAGGTTGAACTTCCTCATCTGTCACAGAAAGTACATTCGCTCTTGTGTCTTTTTTATGATGCACCTTAAGCTGGTCTCGCATTTCAAGTCCCGGAAGATTATAGAGCCCAGAAGCTTGAAGGATTCCACAACTGCCACAGCAGTATTAAATATAAACAGGGGGGATGATATTGTAGTGCCACTCCTAAACTCCACTGTCATCTCAACAATTTGCGTGTTCAGTTCCAGATTATTCTGACTACACCAAAGGGCCAGCTGCTCACCCTCCCATCTGCATACAGACTCATCACCATTCCTGATGAGCCTGATGATAGCTGTATCATCTGCATATTTGATAAGTTTGACAGAGGGGTCCTCATACATCTTGCAAATAGTAATGTAATGAGTAATTTCTGACAAGTACTAGTTGAGGTTCAAGTATGCTTTCATTGGTTTTGCTACATTTACTGTAACATCACTGAAAAATGGTATTGATTTCTGCAATGAAATGCCATACAGCATTTGCAGTTAAGTTGTATAACAGTAAATACTTGCATGTATAGCTAAATGGTCAGATATATTTTCACATTAAAAATATTCATTGCTGGCATACTGGATGTCATTCCACTTGACAAATTTTCTAGATTACAGTCACATAAAGCTCAATTCATATATCTACTGAACACTTATGATGCTGAAACTATGACAGCCTGACAAACTGAAATCTGTTATATAATTATGCAATGTTATATTATTTTTATGTTACATACTTAGTTAATTATTTCCTTTAGTTGAATAATCCCATACTTATGAGGTCATGAGACCAGAAGGGCCACTCTGTTGGAAATTGTTCCCTATTGTGCAACACTTCCTCAGAAACTGCAGATACAAGAAAAATAGGAGAAAAAAAGACAGTGGGTTACTGGTCATGAATGAGTGTATATTGTGCCTTAAAGGACTACAATATGTTATTTTTCTACTAGTTCTTCTAGTACAGCTTAAGGTGTTCTAATACATACACCCCTTATTTCTCCATTTTTATCATGTACAGCATTATAATATTGGTCTGCAAATACAGACTGTTAGTAAATGTAGGCAGATTGGGCCATAAGAAAATGGTTGCATTAAAATTATGTGTTTTATTTTATTTCATTTATATGTGCTATTCGTTCTTACTAACCAAGACGGTCTGATTGAGCATTGCCTATTTTCAGCAGAGGCCTGAGGGGAAAAGCTCCACAAAGTTACATACAAAAATACATTCTAAATACACTGTACTTTTGATCAGAAAAATATAAATAGATAGTACTTTTGATCTGAATGATTTGAAATAACAATGTAATAGTGCAAGTAGCTTAAGTAAGATACACAATAATGACATTTCTTTATTTTTTCAATGGCGAAATGTGAGTTAGGAAGAAAAAATGTATCAACAGCAAAGGAAAAAGTGTGAGTTTATGAGTAGGAAGTATGCAACTGTGTTATTGGGGAAAGGAAACATTTGGGAGTATTAAGGAGAGAGAGAGAAACTGAGATTGTTGGGTGGGAAGGGGAATAAGAAATGTTAAGAATATTTTATGTAGGATAAGAAGGAGGGAAGGAGAAAGACAAATTATAAAGACCAAAACAATGAAAAAGTATATTAGGAGGCTAAAATGTAAATGAAATAAGGATTCCAATGGAGAAAAGAAAAAAAGTAGGAAAGAGAGAGAGAGAGAGAAATCAAGACAGCATTCGGTATAGTACTGCACTAGAAGGTTGTAAATGGAGTAAAGTTAAGGAGAATGTGAATTAAATTCATCCAGGAGTGGAGCAGGAAAACCACCAGGTATTGTTTAAGAATTGGTTAAGTTGTACTTTTGTACTAAGTTTTTTTAGTTTATCTGTACATTTTAGTTGGAGTGGAGTTAAATTCCAGAGTTTTGTGACATAACTGGAGAAAAGCAAGTCTCCTGCTGTACTGTTTGACTTAGTGATTAGAAAGGTTTTACTAAATATATGTCCCTAAGTACAGCTGAAAAGTATTTAGAAGTGCAAGACATTTATTTCTGGCTTATAGATATATATATTGGGTCATGGGCAGTAACTAGCTATGAGCAGTTCTAGCCATGAAAGAGTTGTAGCCAGTTTAGCTCTTTGAAAACTGATCAGTCATTTGCTCTATAAGTGGTATTGGCTTCAAATTTAACAACGTTGTTGCATCGAGCTTCTAACTTGTTTTTGCATGTTTTGTTCAGGTTTGTAGGAATGGGAGATGCATGAAGTGGAGATGGTTATAGGTATGTTGCTGTGATAGTTGTTCTAGGAGTGTCTGTGAGAGGCTGCTTAGCAGTATAAACTTTAGAAGGTATCCATCATGGAAAAAGTTATCTTTAATCTGGCTTTGTTGTGGTGAGAGAATTTTGTGCAACCTAAAATAAACTGTTACAGACACTACAAAATATTCCTAAGTAGATACATTCAGAAACAAGAAATACCTTTGCTGAAAGGTGGGGAACTTATGTATTGATCTATCTATTGGTGAAATGTTTGTTACCATAGCAAACTCAGCAGATAGTTAATTTCAGGAAGGGCAGAGTCTTGCAGGTATTGGTTTAGCTGCAAACAACTGTCAAATGTCCAATTAAAGCTACAATGAAGCATTGCTATTAATGTTCAGCTTTTAATATGCTTCTTTAGCATTGCCAGTACCTATTAGAGATTGCATTGTCTGCCTTATTATTTTTATGTCATTAATCAGTGCCTAGAGAATTACAGTTTGCATTAAAGGAAAGCAAGCAAGCAATATGTTGGCTAATTCAGTAACTTCCTCCCTTCCCTCTCCCCCTCCTATGTAGCATTTGCAGAACTTGAGGAAAGTTCTGGAAATACTCAATGCATTCCCAATAGACTTCAAATCTGTCAGAGAAAGAGGCTGCAGTAGACCATGGTACTGCAACATGTAAGTAATATATTTTAAAATAGAGTTCTGCCTAATAATTTCACCAGGCAGGCTAAGTTATGACCATGTTAAACCAGCATAAGTAATAGCATCAAAAGAATAAAATGCTCTAAACTGAATGTATAACAGATGCATCAAATGAAAAGTCACTCAGCCAGTAATTGAAATATGTAGGTGATATGCGAACACTACCAATCTGGCCTTCTATAACCATGAATCAGTCTTACTGACACATTTAAATAATTTTATTACCTTGCCTAAACTATGATGGATTAATACTGCACGATATGTATAAATGTATACATACAAAAATATCTATGTCTCTGTCTAGGTATGAATATGTCTCCTGACCCAACCACTAAACTCTTAGGAATAACAATTGACAACCACCTCAACTTTGATACCCACATTAACAATACAATAAAATTAGTGAACAAAAAACTGGGATCCCTTTACAGAATTAAGCCCTTTCTAACTCCAGTAGCTAGGGCTGTTACAGCCAGAACCCACTTAATCTCAACCCTATTCTATGCCTCCCCTATATATACTAATTTATCTAAAAATAACCTCAACAAACTGGCCACATCCTATAAAAATATTGCTAGGTTTGCCACAGGCTCTCCATTGAGAACCCATCACTGTCTGAATCTAAAACAACTAGACTGGCTAGAATTTCAAAACCAGCTTCAATTTCTACAGCTTCCCATTGTCCACAAGGCCCTGTATAAGCCCACCAACACCCCTATACTCTCTACCATCATTACACCTTATAATAACAATAAGAGCCTACGTTCCTCCAATAAACTACTGATTAATACTTCAAGATCTAATCACTCAGCAGGTGACTCCCTATACTAACTATGTAGGAAAACTATGGAATTTACTACCCACTGATCTCACTACACAAATGTCACTGCCACTCTTTAAAAAGAATCTAAAGCTCTTTCTTAAGACACACTGGCTCTGCTTCTGTACTAACCCTGACTAACTTTTCTCCTTTCAAATTATAACTACTCTTATACCTAATAATTGATGACTTAAGAATCTAAATACCATGTTATTATATATATAATGATGTATACATAGATATTGTATCTCAAATACAATACCCATTGATTATTACTGCTAGTTCTTCTACTTCCTTAGACTAATACATCTTTTATATACAAAAAAAAAAATTTCTTTTATAACAACTGCTTTTTTAGTTCTGGGTAGGTTTTAACTGCTATCACTTTTTTTTAAATGTATGTATGGATTTTCTATTCTTTTGTTTTTTGGAGCTTTTCTCCCCGGGCCTTTACTGAAAATGGACATGCAACAAATGTAAAATAAAATAAATAAAATAAAATATGTAGAGATATTTCCACTCTTATACATACACACACACATATATATATATATATATATATATATATATATATATATATATATATATATATATGTAGATTGATACAAAGTCAAAGTGTCAAAGTCAAAGTGAACTTTATTGTCATTTAGACTCCACAAGGGTAACCTAAACAAAATTGTATGCATCAGGCCCAGTACTGAGATGACAATTACATACATACAAATTACATATAGCAACTGCAGTGGTGGTGCTGCGGTAGTGTTGTCGCCTCAAAGTAAGACGTTGTCCTGTTCGATTCTCAGCTAGAGTGTCTTCTGTATGGAGACATGCGTGAATGGGCATACCTTCATTGAAGGTTGTGCATCAGGGCTGGCAACTTGGCACGTAAAAATCTACTGCCAATCATTAGCGGACCGGAGTTCCGCTGGGGCGACCCCTAACTGGGAAAAGCTGAAAGACACAACAACAACATATAACTTTAACTTTAAGTTAGACTGTTATTTTACTACATACTACTATAAATTACTATGTCTACAGTTTCTAGCAGCTAAGTGATTGATTATTGCACATGCATTATTGCATACTAATTTTCTGATATGTTAGAATAACTAGCAGATAAATATTGCACTTGATTGACATTGTAAGCAGATAACTATGAGCGAGAATCTCAAAATTCCTATTGTACCATAATGGTTTGACCCACACAAGATGTTATCAATGACTAACATTTCTCAGATTCCTTCCAGAGGTCAAGAACCTAATCGCCTGTGGGAAGAAACTGTTCCTGAACCTGGTTGTTTTACAGCACACACTGTGATATCATCTGCCAGATGACAAGCTTGTAAACAAACCATAGGCAGGGTGTGTAGGATCACTGGCTATTTTCGTGTCGTATACAGACCATGTATCAGTGGGAAGTCGGAGCCTGTTATTCTCTCAGCGACTTTCACCACCCTTTGTTGGGCTTTTCGATCTGCAATTCTACAGCCCAGTACCACACCATCAAGTTGCTCATTAGGATGCTTTCCATAACACCCTTGTAGAAGGTGATAAGGTTGGAGGGTGGTAGATTAACTTCCCTTAACCTCCACAGAAAATGCAGGCATTGGTGGGCTTTTTTGACTATGTAACTGTGGTTTAGTGACCAGGATAAGTCCTCTGCAATGTGGACTCCCAGGAATTTTGTGCTACTTACTATTTCCACCCTCTCTCCATTAATCATGGGTGGGAGAGTGAGCTGGATGGGTTCTTTAGATGTCTACTGTGATCTCTTTGGTTTTGGTGATGTTGAGATCAAGGTTGTACCTAGCACACCAGTCAATCAATAGATTCACTTCTTCCCTGTATACTCCTTCATCTTCATTACTGATGAGGCCACCGACTGTGGTGTCACCTGCAAACTTGATGATGTGATTGGTATTAAACCTGGCTGTACAGTCATGAGTTATTATGGTAAACAATAATGGACTCAGTACACATCCCTGGGCTACTCCTGTGTTAACGGTGGTGTTTCTTGAGGAATTTTTGCCCACAAATACTTTTTGTAGTCTTTCAATCAAAAAGCCCAGTATCCAGGTGCACATGTGGTTACTGTTGCCTAGACAGACAAGGTTCTCGATTAGCTGTTGTGGGATAACTGTATAGAATGCTGAACTAAAGTAAAGAAAAACAGCATCCTAATGTAACTGTCCTTATTCTCCAGGAATGCCACTGTGAGGTGTAGCGCAACCAAGATGACATTCGCCGTGGAGTGATTGGCACAATATACAAACTGTAGTGGATCGAGTGCAGCTGGTAGTTTTGCTGACAGGTGTTTTTTGACCAGTCTTTCAAAACTTTTCATGACAGTGGGCATGAGGGCTACTGGTCTGTAATAATTCATGCTTGAAGGAGTTGCTTTCTTTGGCAGTGGTATTATGTTTGTATTTTTGAAGCATTTGGGTAATTTTGCTTGAACAAGGCAGATGTTAAAAATGTCTGCAAGTACAGTGCATAGTAGTTCAGCACAGTTCTTTAACACTCTTCCCAAGATGTCTGGTCCAGCAGCTTTCCTGGGGTTCACCTGTTGCAGGGTTTTCCTCACCCCACCTGTGGTTAGACTGAGCACTTCATCCTCTGAACTTATTGGAAGTTTCTCTGCCTTTGTGCAGTTCTTCTCCTCAAATCTGCTGTTGAAGATGTTTAACTTGTCTAGGAACTCTATGCTATCCCCACATTAGCTGATAGTGGTTTGCATTCTCTAATGCCTTTTATGCCCTGCCACATGCTCCTGGAGTCCCTTGTATCAGTGAAGTGGCTATGAACCAATAATAGATATCATTATATATCGCTGTAAAATACAAGAAACAGAATACATACTATAGAACTCTGGCCTTCAGTCCTAGACCTCCAAAACCCAAACCTACTTGACCAGCTGGCTTGGGACTCTGAGGTCATAATGCTTGTGTCTGACTTGTTGTTCTGAGCGGGGAACCCTATAACCAAAGTGAGGTGATCCCTTAGCTCCTCCCTCACATCTGTTCCCTTCCATGTCCTCGCTTACAACTTCAAAGGTGTGACTCCTGTAGCAGGTAGGTGAGAATCTTGGCCTCTTTTAGAGACCAGAATAGAGTACAAACCTCAGCTATAATGGATTCCATTACCTTAAAGTCCAGGTTCAGAAGATTTAGATGTATGAAACTGAAACTACTAGAGTGTGAGCAACACCCACTAGGATGTGACATTACTCAGCCCCTTACACCCTAGGAAGGCATGCACTGAGTACAGAATGGCATAGGAATGCATAAAGTATTACACAAGCATGAGTGTCTCATAGGGAAGTTAAGGCTCACATAGCACTTATGTGTATACATGAGGAAAGCACAGCTCATCCGCAGCAGCATGAAGGCAGTTACACTAATCATAGCACTTAAATGTGTGCTTTGATGCAGTTCATAGAACTAAGCACAACTAACCTTCATTTACATAAGTGCTTCTCATATTTGACCAAACTTACCACAGTCTTTTATAGTCCACCATCTTAAAAGCCCTTGGATTCTGCCTTTATATAAAAGAGAGCAAAATAACTGAAAAATGTTTATAACTCACATATATAATAATGCTATCAGTGGATTTGACTGTGACATCTTCATGATTAGTCTTCAATTTACTGGTAAAGCAGAAAACATTGTAATACATGTATGTTTGTACCTCAAAGATTTAGGTTGTGTAACATACCATATTCAGTGCTATCTACATTTGTATTACCAGCGTACAGTGGTTCACAGCAGACAGTGGCTTCAGGCAATATAAATACAAGGGCCACACTGCAAGAAACCTTCATTTAACTAAAGAATGAAATATATAACCAATTAATTCATTAACAATCACTTAACACACTTTTACAGGAAACCCTTGTAGGCCTACATTTTACTATGTACAGTGTCACATATACTGCATCAAATGGATGCATAACACAGTCAGTAGTGCAATGGAAAGACAACCCCAGAAGCCATAATTAGTGTTTCACTGTGCTCCTGCTATATTTTAATTAATGAATGAAATGTATGACCAGAACTAATTGGAGTTAAATAAACGAGCAAGGAGTAGTTCTTTGATAACATGTACTTGCAGGTTACAAAATGTTACAGCTGAAGGGAACAAGACACAAGTGAGAGACAGCTTTGGTCCTGAGGATAATCACATCCTTATGGATGCATTGAGAACATATGGGAAATGTCTTTTTGGAAAAGGGGTAACAAAACAGGTAGAGAGAGATAAGGCATGGGATCAAGTAGTAGCTGGCATAAATGTTGTATGGAAAGAAAATGCACCTTGGCATAGTGTAGAAAATGAGCTACTGACATGGAGAAATGTGCCAGGACAAAGGTTAGGCAGAATGCGACTTTCTATAGCAGCAATGGTAGTGCTTTTCAACAGTCCAGTCTTTAACACTGGTTGAAGAGTATCCTTTGTCTATAAGGCTCAATGACTTTGATGCAAATGAGGTTGCTTAGGAATCATCTGAGGTGGTGTTGTTACCAGTGCTTGCAGATCCAGCATCCACAGTCAGGCACTGTAGAAGGTCAGTATTTAGATGTACTTGGTATAATACCTGGATAGGTATAACACTAACATATTTCTAAATCAGATATTCCATTCATATTAGGAATGCAGACACAGTATGGTAACTGTGGGCATAATATGTTTAAAAAGCATATGTAAGTGTCACAGCAGGTCAAATTAACCATGTCTTGACATATTTCTTCAAATGTTCACCACCAGAAATAATCATTTGCTGTGCTGCACCACAGCAGGCAGATGGTGACAGCAGAATTGATGTTGATAGCGATGCCACAACTCTCATTCTCTTAACACAGCCTCACAACTGTACACTGTCGTAAAATGTACTGGCAATGACACATACCACACAGCAGGAAAATAACTCCATAGGTAGTGACACAGGTTCACACATTCAGCAGCATGAAGAAATGTCATTAAAATGGGGGTACCACTGCATAGCTTAACACCTGTTTCTTGCACAGATTGAACACCTTAATGAAGAAACTAACCTTTTGGATTTAGTGGTAACCATTGCCACACCTGTACACAGGGTTGTAAGGTAAAGGCATATTTCACAACTAGCTCCAAAGACATGCAAGGCCTTATCTGCCCATCAGCAGGTGTACCATGACATAGCTCACTGGCACTGAGAGTCTGGTAAAGATGGTTAAACTGATATATGGTATAGATAAGGAAATTCATTAGTACATGGGAATGGTGATCCTCATGCACAGTATGGTTGCAGCATGATGTCTATGTCAACCTCCATGCAAACTCTATTAAGGACTTACCAGGCACACTGGGGACATAGCTGGCTGTGGATGAGAGAGTGTCTGCATGCATCCATGGTGGATGAGTAGACTATACACTATGTGCGTTTTTAGGAAGTGCTGCAGGCATTCATGTGAATTTCCCCAAGAAGAAGGCAATCAGGTCTTATCAGACTTCCGCAACATGTGGCAGAATCCAGTAAGAAAATCTAAAATGGCAAGGCAGAGTAAAATAATTAAAAACCAAAACAACCCCTGCCTCAAGTCCATAGCAAGTACCAGCGCAGCTCACAAATGAAACATAGACGATATCCACACTTTACTGAACAGAACAGTAGTTTAGCGCTTTTGTTCAAACCACATTGAACTTAATCAGAACTGAAACATTGTCTGACCATGAAAAATATGTAGTGTAATTAAACATTAACATCCAATATAATTATCACTTCAATTAACACTTAAAAGTCACATCAGTCAATTTCTTAAAGACACACAAACCATATTAAGACACTTAAAAATTGCTACATTAAAACACATAAAATATAATGTATAACTAATAATATTTATTTTATTTATTTATTTTATTTATTTATTTTATTTTATTTTACATTTGTTGACTGGGAGTGTTCGGTTGAGCTATTGCCCTTTTTCAGCGGAGGCCCGGGGAGAAAAGCTCCAAAGATACATAATGCAATAAAAATAGCAATACAGATACATTTCAATAAAAATAGCAATGGAGAATTTTGGTAGTTAAAATACGTAAGCTACATACATGAATATTGTTGACAGATAAAACAGTACTATAAACGAAAAGGATAATGTTAAAAAAGTAGAATAAGTCATATGTTTTGGTTTAACAAGAGAGTTGAGTAAATATAAGGCTTTGTATGCAGAGTAGCAGAAACTTAAAAGGTTACATAAGAATTTCAGGGAGCAGAGTATGGAATAAGCTTTGGAGGTTACATAGGAAGCATAGGATGACGTAGTTAATGATAAGTTATAGTAAGTTAGCTTGACTGTACTATAAAGGTAGTTAATACTCAGGGAGGGTGAGTACAATGGCAGGACCAGTGTTTTTTAAAGTGGTCTTTGGTTGCTAGCTTAAATTGTTTGGAGTGAGCCAGGGTCTTTATTTCTAGTGGGAGTTTGTTCCATGCAATGAAGGGATGGTAGCTATATAAGTTGCACCCTGTGTTGAATTTGGGTTTATGTATTTTTAGTAGGTCTTGGGTTGAGCTTCGGAGAAGTCTGGTAGGGAAGTAGTGAGAGATGAGAGAAGATAGGCTTGGGCAGAAATCAGGCTGATACAGAATGGAGTATATGATTTGGAGTTGAGATTGTAGGAACAAGTCAGGTAGTTCGGGCCAGTTCAGGCATTTTAGGGAGAGATAGTGATACGATTTATATTTGTTGAGCTGCAAATCTAGCTATTTTGTGGTAGGTTGACTTTAATTTGGTAAGTAGTGAGGAGTTCAGATTTTTGAGCAGTTGGGAACAATAGGTTAAGCATGGTAGAAGGTAGGCATGGGTAAGAGAAATCCTAGCTTCAGTAGTTAGGAATTTGTTGTTCCTGTACAGTAGTCCTAGCTTTTGGTGTTTTTTTTTTATACAATTGTTAATGTGAAGATCGAATTTTAGTTGGTCGTCAATAGTAATGCCAAGAAGTTTTGTGCTAGTTTCGACTTCTGTAGGAGTATTGTTTAGGGACCTTATGGAGAAGAAAAGTTTAATGTAGTTTGGAGATTTAGGTAGAAAGAGTAGTAATTCTGTTTTCTTATGGTTGAGGATGAGCTGATTATTAGTGAGCCATGTCTCTACTGAGTTGAAAGATGCCTGGGTATTTGTTAGGAGTTCTAAGGGGGAATTAGCAATAGTTATGACTGTAGAGTCATCTGTGTATTGGACAATGTTAGACTGAGGACAAAAGGAGTGGAGTGAGTTGGTGAAGATATTAAAGAGTAGAGGTCCAAGAATGGAACCTTGGGGAATACCAGTTCTTACTGAGAGAGGGGTAGATAGTGCTGAGTCCCATCGTACTGACTGCAGCCTGTCAGAGAGATAGCTAGAAAAGCATGCAACTGTATCAGGGGAGAAGTTTAGGTCTACACGTTTACTAAGTAGCAGAGTGTGTGAGACAGTGTCAAAAGCCTTAGAAAGGTCAAATAAAAGACAGGATATGAGTTTGTGATCATCTTTAGCAAGGGCTAAGGTGTTAAGAATTGATAGTAGAGCTGTGGTTGTACTATGCTTGGGATATGGTATAATATATGAATTTATAAATTACTTAAAAACTTAAAAAAAACATGTTTATAATTTGTATTTTGTACTTTTATAATTTTGCTGCTCTTAAGCACTAAACTACTGTTTTGTTCAATAAAGTGTGGATATCTTCTAAGTTTAATTTGTGAGGAGGGCTGGTACTTGCGATGGACTTGAGGTTGTTGGTTGTTTTGATGTGGTAGAACCTCTTAGTTAAGGTCTCAGTCCTGCAGCACTGTTAGGTCAATATTAAGAGGTTCCCATTCATCCAGTAGAGCCTGTCATTAGAGCAACACAGCATCAATCTCACATACTGGCATTTGTTCAGTCTCTGGGACCACCACCATACCATCCTTAGGGGACATTTTATATGACTCCTTCAAAATCTAAGTTAACTTTTGACCATCAATAACATAAATATTACTCACCCAGAAGTCACTGTGTACCCAGGGCAAATGATACAATTTTTCCTTTTATCTGAAAAACAATAAACAGGCAATAGCAACCAAAAACATGACAATGACAGATTTCATTACTGAAACCAGCTAACTTTCCCTCTCACAGTTAAATCCACACTCAGTGACATTTCAGTAAAACACCCACAGTATAGGCCTAAATATCACATATTTCATAAGACCTGCTCTGCTATGCTTCAGTTAAAGTCTCCCAGTACAACTAGCACTTGTGCTAATGTCCATTGAATACTATATAAATGTTGACAGTTAGTATCATCTGAAAGCAAACTTTTGTTTCCAATATAAGGAAATATGTCTTTTGTGCAGTCTAAGATGGCTATGCATCAGTAAACATAGCCAACAGGTAACACTCCCATGCACTGTCTGTATAACTTCTCAGTGTTACATAGTGAATGTCACAGCACCTAGTTTCAGACTAGATGCCAACTTTTTATCTGCACAAGCTGTGTTCTGTACAAAAGTCTGACAGAGGGTTGCCATACTACTGTCATTGGCTGACCACTATTGCTATTATCACTGGTTGAACAAATGGTAGAGGGAGCTGCACTGACATTATCAGTGACTGGCTGTGGTAGTTGTACACCAGACCAGTGCATGAATATGCTATGCAGAATGTAACAGGCAGTAAGTATCCTGAATGCAGTAACCTGCTTATACTGAAGGGCCTCTGACTCATTCACACAACAAAAACAGGATTTGAGCAGGTCAAACACTCACTGACTGTCTGCTATTCTACAGAAGGTACACATGGTTCAAGCTTGGCCTGTGGTGACACTAGGAAATAGATATACTGAACAACATTTACCATTAGTATGTTGAGGAACTGCAGAAGCCTTTGATATATTCAATGTGTCCCCAGTTTGTCTTTGGAAGGTCCCCATGTCTAGTATAGTGACAGCTATAAATATCTTGTTATTCAAGAAGTATAGAAAGGTGACACATTTCTACATTTCTCATCCGAAAACTCACCAAAACCCATTCTATATTCCTGTCCAGTCTAAACCTATCCAGTAATTCCTGCATAACAAAGCTGTGGTGAGTAATCCTTTGCATGTATTTTCTTCTTCTGTTAAGCCGTTGATCATCACTTCATGCACAACATTTTGGTGCAACTAGAGTGAGCCACTTGCAGTGGGACACAGCTAGACTGGCAGTGAAAACACTCATCTTTGTGAAATGTAAATTGAATAGAAAAGATGTGGATTCAGTTTTTATAACTCATTTGTGTATGATGTATATGTACAGCAAAAAGTGAAGATGAATCACATAATGAAAAGACGTTCACCCAATTTGCATAGGATAGTCATGGATTTTCACAAATCCCTCATTTACATCTCATTTTTCCTTGTCAAACTGGTTCTAACAGCTACTCCAAAGCAGAGCTACTGTCTCTGAATCACACCTAAGTTGTGTCTGCCCACAGCCTGTGCACATGCCCACTACACTTATATGTAATGACTATGAATACCCTCACCCCAGCTGCTATTTTTTCTGAATGCTGCTATATATCAGTTCTCTTATGTCCCAGAAGAGGCTCGGGGTAAAAATGTGCCAGTGTATGTTACAGCTTTCATCTATTTGCACTTAATGGCATGTCTAATTCTTCTTTCTGGGCATCGATGTCCCAGAATATATTATTGGTTTGGACTTTGGCATGCAGATAATTTTTCCTTTTTACTTTTCACAGATGACAACGGTGAGTATGTAATGAAAATGTAATGCTATAATATCCAGGTGGGGAAAATACTTTCTCATATGGCTTTGCAGCTGACATCTGTGAGTTGGCATCGCATACATCATTCAAAAATACTGAAGTAATTAGAGGAAATTAAAAAAATGAAGCAAAGAATAGAATAAATAAAATTTGTCAGTGAAAGAATAGAAGAATTGAAGATGTCTAACCTCATTTATGTTCAGCAAAACATCTGAAGACGTGAAATAAATGAGTAGGTGGATATCAAAGAAAATAACTTAAGAAAGTTGTCAACTTCTTGTATTATTTATCATGACAAAAAATTATAGAAGAGACTAATGATTTTGAGATTATGTGTCTTGAAAAGAATTAAAGACTTACAGTATAAAATATTTAACTCAATTTAAATTAACTGAATAAAATACAATGTTTTAAGAAAATTAATTTGGAACATGCAATGAAAAACATTTACAAGCAGTAAGATATGCAATGACGAATTTTATAAATATATAATTTCAAAGTATTACATAGTCCACTCCACATATGCATGGCACTATCCCTATACCTCACTCTGGAATATTATTATTTCTCGAAATAGACATAATTATTAATACAGTTGTGAATTAACATTGCTCATTCTGACTCTCTGGTATTTTAACCTTTTAATTGTAAACTATATAATATACTTTATCCTTTATTTAGTGCATTTACCAAAACAGTAAAACTTGTGGATTATGATAAAAGTTAGGCATCTCATTCTTATATCCTGCAGCAGTGTTGCTAAACATACCTCTCAACTGTACAGATTTTCGCAGAATGTCCAGACTTTTGCCTTATATTTTTGGTCTGCTTTTCATAAAATTGTGATTTTCAGGCAAATTATTGGCAAGTCGTTAAAAGATTGAAGTCAGAAAATAATGACAAACATTTCAGTTTCAGACTTCACACCCTTCAGAAAATTCATGGTAACACAAAATCTGTTATTCTATCAACTTACTAAGTTTGTAAGTACAATATTTAAAACTGTCCCTATTTTAGGCCTTTGTCCCCCAACTATTTATGTGTTTGTCCAGATTTCTTGATGTAAGAGCTTGAGAGGCATTGTATGATATGATTTTAGTCGCCCAGGGCCCCAGTTTTATTTGGGTACTCCTTTGACCTGGCTACTAGCCTTTTGAGAACTTCCTCTAATCTGTCATTAATGTTGCAAAGATCCTTACTCTGTACTTCACTCCATAAGTAAAGACTTCCTTAAAGCCTGTCAGATGTGTCAGCTGCATGGTAGAGAAATTTTAGCCCTGACTACATCCCAGATTACCCTAGATCACTCAGGTTTGAGAAAAAATCCAGGTCCTATAGTAGCCAGCTAGTTAGGGGAGTATTTCTTTTGTGGTTCGGTCCAAGTTTTGGGGCCAAAAAGCATGGTATGAGGTATAACCTGGTAGTGATGGGTTGCTCTCGGGAACCTTGAACCAGGTTTCTGTTACTGCACAGATATCGATGTTATCCATGCTAAGGAGAGTTTTGAGTGCGTGCATCTTGAGGTTTAGACTTCTGGCGTTGAGTAGCATTACTCTTAGTTTCTTATCCCTTGTGATACCTATGGAGGTGGGTTTGTCTTTTGAGCCTTGCCTAAAAAAGGCACTATGGGGTAGCAAGAGCCTTTGCCAATATCCAAAGCCCAGGGTGACAGGTGCAAGCCGTCCCTAGTGAAGCATCGTGGCTTGTCGAGCATGTCATCCCAGGCTGACAGGCATTGGACCCCTTTGAATGACACCAACACTTAAGCCAATTGTTGAAATTGATCATCTTGTCTTCATATTGTGGCATCATTCTTGGTGAGGGTAAGATGCTACTCAAGGTCAGGGTCATACCGGCCTGGGCTACATGCTCAGAGAGCTCCTCTATGTCTCTTTTCATGTAGTCCAGGGAGGTACGTCTCAGGTCATTCACACCAGCATGGACAATGACTGAGTCATATTTGTACTTGCCTTGGAGTGACCTGAGTGCTTGTGTTATGTGGCGGAGCCTAGCGCCCAACAGGCAGCTCACCGTGACCTTCGCCTTGTTCAGCCTGGTGAGCGGGATGTCAGTGTGCCTGACGATAGAGTCACCTATTACAAGTGTATCAGGTGTGTTGTTTAGCCTTAAGGGCTGTGACTGTTCAGCACACTGGCTTTATGAGCTATGTGTTGCACGTGTTTTGTTTTGGGGTAGTGGTTGCTTGGGTGTCTGCTTTGGAGGTCTCTGCTGCTTAGGCAGATTTTTATTTAGAGCCTCCGGTATGTTTTTGTGTGTTTATGTGTTTGGTTTGTTGTCGTGGTAGGTCTATGTGAGACTGGAATTGTAGTGAGTGTGGTTTCCTTCTCCTCCTGACTGGTTACGCCAGTACTGAGTTGAGAGAGCTTAGCCTCCAGTTTGGCTATATGGTTGCATCTCTCACATGTGTTGGAATTTGTTGGGAGGAGGAGAGGGTTGTCTGTGTACATGCGGCAGTTGTAACATTGCCTCAAGATTCCCAAATTCACCAGCTGGACCAGAGAGATTGACAACTGACCTTTGGACATGCTAGAATAGTATTGGGAATTCCTTTATAATTGAAAAAAGGGCCAATGGGGAACAAAGGTACTCAAGGGGAGTTTGTGAGGGTGTAGTGCTTTTAATTTTTTAGAGTTGACTTATATAATTGCTTTAGTGAGCAAGTGCCAGGTAACTTAAATGTAATGTGTTACAGGTAACTTAAATGCAAAAATGACAAACAGTAACTTTCTTTCAAGTGAAACAAGGAAATAAGTACAGTAAGCAATGCAGATATCACTAGGGATCCACAGAAGTGCTAAAAGGCCACGTTTTAGGTGGAATTAGTGTTTCAGTGAAATAAACAAACAACAAGCATACAAATAAAGCTAGATTCAGCAGGCCTGGATCTAGTCTATGCTACAGCAAACAAGGTGTACCAATTTCAGTAAGAAACATTTAGAATATGCAGGCACTATAAGCCTTTAACCAGAAATTCCCTGCTCAGAAGGGCAGAGTCCAGCCTCTACTCCCACAGGAGTGCAGACCGCAATCCTTCTTAACGTAAAATAACTGGCCTGAAGTCCAAGTGCTTAAACCAGAAATTCCCTGCTCAGAAGGGCAGAGTCCAGCCTCTACTCCCACAAGAGTGCAGACTGTAGAGTCATCTGTGTATTGGACAATGTTAGACTGAGGACAAAAGGAGTGGAGTGAGTTGGTGAAGATATTAAAGAGTAGAGGTCCAAGAATGGAACCTTGGGGAATACCAGTTCTTACTGAGAGAGGGGTAGATAGTGCTGAGTCCCATCGTACTGACTGCAGCCTGTCAGAGAGATAGCTAGATAACCATGCAACTGCATCAAGGGAGAAGTTTAGGTCTACAAGTTTACTAAGAAGCAGAGTGTGAGAGTGTCAAAAGCCTTAGAAAGGTCAAATAAAAGACAGGATATGAGTTTGTGATCATCTTTAGCAAGGGCTAAGGTGTTGAGAAGTGATAGTAGAGCTGTGGTTGTACTATGCTTGGGATATGGTATAATATATGAATTTATAAATTACTTAAAAACTTAAAAAAAAACATGTTTATAATTTGTATTTTGTACTTTTATAATTTTGCTGCTCTTAAGCACTAAACTACTGTTTTGTTCAATAAAGTGTGGATATCTTCTAAGTTTAATTTGTGAGGAGGGCTGGTACTTGCGATGGACTTGAGGTTGTTGGTTGTTTTGATGTGGTAGAACCTCTTAGTTAAGGTCTCAGTCCTGCAGCACTGTTAGGTCAATATTAAGAGGTTCCCATTCATCCAGTAGAGCCTGTCATTAGAGCAACACAGCATCAATCTCACATACTGACATTTGTTCAATCTCTGGGACCACCACCACACCATCCTTAGGGGACATTTTATATGACTCCTTCAAAATCTAAGTTAACTTTTGACCATCAATAACATAAATATTACTCACCCAGAAGTCACTGTGTACCCAGGGCAAATGATACAATTATTCCTTTTATCTGAAAAACAATAAACAGGCAATAGCAACCAAAAACATGACAATGACAGTTTTCATTACTGAAACCAGCTAACTTTCCCTCTCACAGTTAAATCCACACTCAGTGACATTTCAGTAAAACACCCACAGTATAGGCCTAAACATCACATATTTCATAAGACCTGCTCTGCTATGCCTCAGTTAAAGTCTCCCAGTACAACTAGCACTTGTGCTAATGTCCATTGAATACTATATAAATGTTGACAGTTAGTATCATCTGAAAGCAAACTTTTGTTTCCAATATAAGGAAATATGTCTTTTGTGCAGTCTAAGATGGCTATGCATCAGTAAACATAGCCAACAGATAACACGCCCATGCATTGTCTGTATAACTTCTCAGTGTTACATAGTGAATGTCACAGCACCTAGTTTCAGACTAGATGCCAACTTTTTATCTGCACAAGCTGTGTTCTGTACAAAAGTCTGACAGAGGGTTGCCATACTACTGTCATTGGCTGACCACTACTGCTATTATCACTGGTGGAACAAATGGTAGAGGGAGCTGCACTGACATTATCAGTGACTGGCTGTGGCAGTTGTACACCAGACCAGTGCATGAATATGCTATGCAGAATGTAACAGGCAGTACGTATCCTGAGTGCAGTAACCTGCTTATACTGAAGGGCCTCTGACTCATTCACACAATAAAAACAGGATTTGAGCAGGCCAAACACTCAGTGACTGTCTGCTATTCTACAGAAGGTACACATGATTCAAGCTTGGCCCTGTGGTGACACTAGGAAATAGATATACTGAACAACATTTGCCATTAGTATGTTGAGGAACTGCAGAAGTCTGTGATATATTCAATGTGTCCCCAGTTTGTCTTTGGAAGGTCCCTATGTCTAGTACAGTGACAGCTATAAATATCTTGTTATTCAAGAAGTATAGAAAGGTGACACATTTCTACATTTCTCATCCGAAAACTCACCAAAACCCATTCTATATTCCTGTCCAGTCTAAACCTATCCAGTAATTCCTGCATAACAAAGCTGTGGTGAGTAATCCTTTGCATGTATTTTCTTCTTCTGTTAAGCCGTTGATCATCACTTCATGCACAACATTTTGGTGCAACTAGAGTGAGCCACTTGCAGTGGGACACAGCTAGACTGGCAGTGAAAACACTCATCTTTGTGAAATGTAAATTGAATAGAAAAGATGTGGATTCAGTTTTTATAACTCATTTGTGTATGATGTACATGTACAGCAAAAAGTGAAGATGAATCACATAATGAAAAGACGTTCACCCTATTTGCATAGGATAGTCATGGATTTTCACAAACCCCTCATTTACATCTCATTTTTCCTTGTCAAACTGGTTCTAACAGCTACACCAAAGCAGAGCTACTGTCTCTGAATCACACCTAAGTTGTGTTTGCCCACAGCCTGTGCGCATGCCCACTACACTTATATGTAATGACTATGAATACCCTCACCCTAGCTGCTATTTTTTCTGAATGCTGCTATATATCAGTTCTCTTATGTCCCAGATGAGGCTCGGGGTAAAAATGTGCCAGTGTATGTTACAGCTTTCATCTATTTGCACTTAATGGCGTGTCTAATTCTTCTTTCTGGGCATCGATGTCCCAGAATATATTATTGGTTTGGACTTTGGCATGCAGATAATTTTTCCTTTTTACTTTTCACCGATGACAGCGGTGAGTATGTAATGAAAATGTAATGCTATAATGTCCAGGTGGGGAAAATACTTTCTCATATGGCTTTGCAGCTGACATCTGTGAGTTGGCATCACATACATCATTCAAAAATACTGAAGTAATTAGAGGAAATTAAAAAAATGAAGCAAAGAATAGAATAAATAAAATTTGTCAGTGAAAGAATAGAAGAATTGAAGATGTCTAACCTCATTTATGTTCAGCAAAACATCTGAAGACGTGAAATAAATGAGTAGGTGGATATCAAAGAAAATAACTTAAGAAAGTTGTCAACTTCTTGTATTATTTATCATGACAAAAAATTACAGAAGAGACTAATGATTTTGAGATTATGTGTCTTGAAAAGAATTAAAGACTTACAGTATAAAATATTTAACTCAATTTAAATTAACTGAATAAAATACAATGTTTTAAGAAAATTAATTTGGAACATGCAATGAAAAACGTTTACAAGCAGTAAGATATGCAATGATGAATTTTATAAATATATAATTTCAAAGTATTACATAGTCCACTCCACATATGCATGGCACTATCCCTATACCTCACTCTGGAATATTATTATTTCTCGAAATAGACATAATTATTAATACTGTTGTGAATTAACATTGCTCATTCTGACTCTCTGGTATTGTAACCTTTTAATTGTAAACTATATAATATACTTTATCCTTTATTTAGTGCATTTACCAAAACAGTAAAACTTGTGGATTATGATAAAAGTTAGGCATCTCATTCTTATATCCTGCAGCAGTGTTGCTAACTATTGTACCTCTCAACTGTATAGATTTTCGCAGAATGTCCAGACTTTTGCCTTATATTTTTGGTCTGCTTTTCATAAAATTGTGATTTTCAGGCAAATTATTGGCAAGTCATTAAAAGATTGAAGTCAGAAAATAATGACAGACATTTCAGTTTCAGACTTCACACCCTTCAGAAAATTCATGGTAACACAAAATCTGTTATTCTATCAACTTTCTAAGTTTGTAAGTACAATATTTAAAATTGTCCCTATTTTAGGCCTTTGTCCCCCAACTATTTATGTGTTTGTCCAGATTTCTTGATGTAAGAGATTGAGAGGCATTGTATGATATGATTTTAGTCGCCCAGGGCCCCAGTTTTATTTGGGTACTCCTTTGACCTGGCTACTAGCCTTTTGAGAACTTCCTCTAATCTGTCATTAATGTTGCAAAAATCCTTACTCTGTACTTCACTCCGTAAGTAAAGACTTCCTTAAAGCCTGTCAGATGTGTCAGCTGCATGGTAGAGAAATTTTAGCCCTGACTACATCCCAGATTACCCTAGATCACTCAGCTTTGAGAAAAAATCCCGGTCCTAAAGTAGCCAGCTAGTTAGGGGAGATACAGCAACCACTGTAAGAAAAAATTAATAAAGTACCACCAAAGGGGTAGAAACTGGATGAAGGCCTGAATTTGTAACTCTTGCATTAGAATCCTTTCAGAAAGCAAGCCCACCAAGAAAATTGGCATTCTGTCCAGAATACTCATTCATCACAACTCATATTTCTTCTGATGTTTACTATGGGTTGACTTTTTTGATCGAAATACCATTATTAAGAACAAGAAAAGTACAACCTTATTTTCACGAAAGTGTACTTCAACGAAAGTGCACTTTCACAAATTGCGGTTCAGCGAACCGGCAATCTGAATAAAACAGAGCACTACAGTGGGGATAAGGGAATATACCTGTTTCCCCACTGTAGTGCAATCCTGGAGTTAGTATATTTAATGTCGTGGGGGTGTGGGGGGCACAGACTCCCACATTGGGGGTGCAGGGGGGCAAAATGGAGTTTAAATTATTTTTTATTTTAATTGCTGGTTCGCTGAAACTGGAATTCGCAAAAGTGCACTTTCTTGAAGTAAGGTCATACTTTTTTTGTTTGAAATCATGGTATTTCGGTCAAAAAAAGTAGACCCATATAATATATATGTATGTTGTGTGCATGTGTGTGTTTATGTACAAGGACATTATAATAAAGTCATGATAAAGAACAGAAGTTACATTTAAAAATCATGGATATAATTCTGTATTTCATCTCACAAAATGATGTTTCATTTTTAAAAATTGTAGATTAGTGTCCCTGATAATGCAATGGCATAGAGTACAGGTTTATAGATCCTTCTCAGCATTATTTCCTTTAATGATGAAGCATGCAAAAGGCAAAAGGGCCAGATTCAATAACACCTATACTAAGTGTACATGATCTGTATTCAAGAACATCCCTACCATTATTTTGTGCTTTCTAGTCACTCAGAAAGATTATATTAAGCGTACATGTAGTCTGCACTTTGTGGTAACCTTTATGAATTCCCCTCAGTATTTAAATCTGCAAGAAAATCATTAGGAAAACTAAAATTAAAATGAAGAAGGTGTGAGTTGTTTGTGTTGTCTGTTCACTCAGAACAGTGTCCATTAATGTAAGCATTAATGAATTCCAGAGAAACATGTTAATATAACCTGATATACTGTAAATATAACAAGTATGTATACTGTAAATATAACAAGTATGTATACTGTAAATATAACAAGTATGTAAAGAAGCAGTGAGGAGTAAAATGGTTGCATAGAAGCAATACATTGAAGACCAGGAAGTACAGACTAGTTTAACTGATTTTTCAGATTTGGTACATGTTGCAACTATCTTACCTCCAATTCCTTTTCCTGATTCAGTAGTGCCTATTGCGGTTTTGTGAAAAAAACAAGAAAGAAAGAAAACATAGTTGAGCTCAGTAGATGAAAACATAGTTCCCTTAAAAATGACTTGCAAACTTCTAAATAAGCACTTTGCAGGCAGGACGATATATTCTCCTGCTCTATGTTGGAGGAAACTTCACACCCTGTAAATTTATATACTAACTCCTTGATTGCCCAATAGTGGGGAAAGGATAAACCCCCTGGTAGAATATACATCAGTGTAACATAAACAGTGATACTACTGTGCTTGAATAAACAACCTTCAGTCTGTGATAAATTGTAATTTTGACTTGTCATATCAGATAGACAAAATTTATATAGTGACAGTAGAAAGCAAAAATGACCTCTCCACCAACATTACAACTTCGATATACCCACAGAGATTTGGATGTCATGTCTTGTACACTTCTTCTAGAGAACTCAGTAGGAATGCATATATTTATTTATTTATTTAACATTTATTTAACATTTGTTAACCAGGGACGAGCACTGACCACAAATGACCAGTTTCACTCCTAGCCCTGGAGAAGGTATAATTGCAATAGAAATAAAAAACAGACACGCAGATTTATATGCAAAACATGAGTTGCCAATAAAACTGAAGATGTAACAAATGCAATGAAAGCAAAGCACAAGTGAGTTTTCATTTAGACTCAGTAGAACATAGGTTATCCTGCATTTGCTGTGTTTGTATAGCATTTATTCATTTTGTTTTATTTACTGGGAAAAATCCAACTTTGTACAATGTCCTTTTTCAGTGGATGCCTAGGGAGAAAAGTTTCACATTCATATGCATTAGATTTGGCTATAAGCATGTTTAGCCAAACTTATAGAGTCTGTGCTAGAAAATACAACTTCACTAAAACAAGTAAAAACTAAACCTAATGTGTTTGAAATAATTTACATGCTGTTTAACAAAAATATGAAAATTATCTTTTATGGAGACTGCTGAAACATTTAAGACTACTGAAACATTGTCCTATCTACATTCCTGATTTTAATGATGACTGTAAATATCTCTTGCTAGATATTGTTATTAATAATTGCCAAATAATTGACTCTGTCATTTTTTGGATTACTTGCTTGTATTTTTTTTCTATTATATTGTATATGTGTTTTTGAAGCTTTTCTCCTCGGTCCTCCACTGAAAAAGGGCTACCTCAGCTCAGTCGGACTCATCCCGGTCAACAAATGTAAAATAAAATAAATAAATGTGACACTTTCAAATAAAAAATTTTGTTAGGGATAGTAATGAGAAAGCAGATTGTTGAAAGAAATTCTTGAAATGAAAGGAGAATGGCATTTAAATTCAGTACAGACAGATTGTAATATCTTGTCAAAAAATACTTTTACTGTTTTTTTTTCTAGGCCAAAAGTATTGATATATGAATGCAAGCCTAAAAAATACAACCATTTTTCTTCCATGAAATAGTACCACATAAAGAAATAAATTTCCTCTAGTATTTTGAACTTTGCTGCTTGGTAAGAAGTTAGAAATGGTAAAAAAATCTGACAGCACAAATGCAAAGACTGTGAGGGTCCAAAATCAGTGCTAAAGTTGCAGGCATTTGAGATAATCTGCAGTAATATAGCAATGATATGCTGAATGACTATAGTGACTTTTCTACAAGCTTAGAAAACTTGCCATGAAAATATAACATACAATAAAGTCTAATGCTTAGTGGTAGATTATAATAGAAGCATTTTGTGTGGCTACCTGGGACCCTCTGCTGTACAATCAGATGGTCAGAAGAGGAGAAGACCATTACAAATGTTTTTAGCTTCAGAACAGAAATGGCATAGTCAAGCATTTAGCACAGTTATTAAACGTACAATATATACAAACATTCAAATTTATCTTTGGAGTTACTTGTGATGCAATATCAGTACTTTTTAAAATAGAAGAGAAAAGATCAGCAAAAAGAGAGAAATAGGGCAGACAGTTTATAGCACCATCATTTCAAGATGGATAATTAGGTGAATAAATCTATAGCATTATAGTCTGTGTATGTAAATCAGTACACATTATATTTTCCATTTTCCATTTCAGGAGTCAACCTCCTGCAAAGATCTGTATCTTGCTGGAGGCTGACTCCTGAAATGGAAAAAGATAAATATGCCTTTGCTGGATGATTCTTCAAATTAAACTGGGAATCTGAATGTGACTTGTACTGATTTGCATACCCAGAATGCAATACTTTTTACACACACACACACACACACACACACACACACACACACACACACACACACGTATATATACATATATACCTAATTTTCCATCTTCAAAATAATTATAATCTCTACCCAGTTCCCCCCTTTTTGTGTCAAATAATTTTGTTTCTCTTGTCCCCATTATATTAAAATTGTTCAGAGATCACTGTGTAATATGATTGCCTGAATTTAATCTGTATTTAATAGCTTTGTTTCAAGATTGTTTATGATTTTTATTGTCATTAGTTGCATGCAGTTTTCAACAAGTTTGTATGGACCCTCTAAATGTTTATTCAACCTTTTTTAAGTAAATAAATCTTGCATTTCTTTGCTTAAAATATAAAATAAAAAGAACAATGTCTGGGAATGACCCTGTTAAAATCAGTTGCTATTCTACTGCTCTCATGGGTCTGGGACCTGTGTGGTCACCCACAATGCCCTTATTATAAGCTATTAATACATTGTCACAAATAAATATCAAATAATTATTAAAAATACAGTAAGGTTAGTATGGTTAATGTTTGCTGTACAAAACCAGGAAAGTCTGTCAGTGTACCAAGCATATCCCAATTTTTTTTTGAGATGTACTGTGATCTGGTTACATATAGTACAGAGCCATAAAAAACCTTGATGTAGAAACAATGCACCATTTCTGGCTTAGATGTAGCTTGAGTCTTAGACTGGTGGATAAAATACATTGGACCAGATTCTGAATCAAAGTAATGAGGATGAACAGTCAGCACTATCCTGCTCTCACTATTCTGAATAGTAACATCCAACCTGCCTCTGGAATGATCCAACCCGTTCAATGCCATACAACAAAGAGGTATTGAATTTAATGGGGGCTTGCTACACTCAGACAAAAATGTGATATTAAAGCATTCTGAGTTAATGAACAGTATTGCCTTGTCTGAGCATAAAGCCAAAGCTGCCTAGGGACTTGGTGAGGCCACTAAATCAAGCCAAAAGTTGTCAGGCAGAGCAGCCCATGCGATGTGATGTAAGTGGTAATGTAGGCAAGGAGCCTGCCTGCAGTGCCATTTTTTTATCATAAAGGTGGATTTGCACTGCAACAAGGCTGATTAGCACTAGCCATCTGTAGGGAGTACAGGTAAATGCAGGCATAATGGTTGCTAGGTCCAACATGCCTGCATTTACCACATCCAGGGAGAGGATTTTTATTTATTTTATATATACGTACATATATTTTACACATGGCATCTGTATAGCAATTTATAGGGAGGGTATACTGATGTAATACACATAGCATATAACAGACTCCAGCAGACTGCTAATACAAACACTGCATACTCTTAATCTAACATGCAGATGGATCGTTACATAGTTAACATACACAGCTGTATGTCACAGGGTTTCTGTCTTTATTTACCTAAGTAACACATGTTGTGCACTTGTGCTAATGCCCATTGAATACTATACAAATGTTGACAGTTAGTATCATCTGCAAGCAAACTTTTGTTTCCAATATAAGGAAACATGTCTTTTGCTCAGTCTAAGATGGCTATTTATCAGTAAACATAGCCAAAAGGTAACACTCCCATGCATTATCTGTATAACTTTTCAGTATTACATAGTGAATGTCACAGCACCTAGTTTCAGACTAGATGCCAACTTTTTACCTGCACAAGCTGTGTTCCGTACAAAAGTCTGACAGAAGGGTTGCCATACTATTGTCATCGGCTGACCACTACTGCTATTATCACTGGTGGAACAAATGGTAGAGGGAGCTGCAGTGACATTATCAGTGACTGGCTGTGGCAGTTGTACACCAGACCAGTGCATGAATATGCGGTGCAGAATGTAGCAGGCAGTAAGCATCCTGAGTGCACTAACAGGCTCATACTGAAGGGCCTCTGACTCATTCACACAACAGAAACATGATTTGAGCAGGCCAAACACTCAGTGACTGTCTGATATTCTATAGAAGGTACACGTGGTTCTAGCTTGACCCTGTGGTGACACTAGGAAATAGATATACTGAACAACATTTGTCAGTAGTATGTTAAGGAACTGCAGAAGCCTGTGATATATCTGTATTGTGCTTCTCCGGCAAATTTAGGTATTCAGGCTGACTCTGCTCGGCCTGCCATCATACTTCAACAAAGACATATGATGTCAATTTATTAAGCCATATCACTGTCATCTAATGGAAAAAGGTCACATTCCCTAATTAGGGTTTGATCTCATATGGTTTATGTTAAGTACCACCAAAGACAACAAGCATACTTGATATGCCAACTATGTTCTATCAGTAGAAGCTGCTCAATCGTCAATGTTTTGTCAGTCTGAGCACAATAAATTAAATCAATAAAGAAATGTAAGTAGGATAACATATATGTGTATAAAATAAGTATGCATATGAAATGCATATAGATAGATAAATAGACACGTTACATAGATGCACAGATATAAGTATGTAACATTTAGTGTAATACTTTGGTAGTCTAAACTTAAAATATCTAAACATTTAATCTGAGACTCATTTAGTCTAAAAATAATTTAGTCTAATCATATTTGATAGTAAAGTGTAGTAGGTTCTGGAGAATTAATGCTGGTGTGCTTTAGACTATTAGGTTGGTATGAATGGTTTGGCATACCATTTGCTCCTTGCTAATGCCCACCCACAA